>NC_138143.1:12990956-13188456 GCF_964188305.1 Podarcis bocagei | reverse complement strand
AGGTTTTGGTGTCTTCGGGTGTCTTCCCGTGTAAGAGTTGGGGTGTCTAGGCGACGTTTCGACGAGGTCTCACTCGTCATCTTCAGGCTGGTGCTTTCGGCTTCTTGTTACTAGAACAGAGCAGGATCTCAGTGTTTGAGTTCCTATAAATACTGTTGAGGGGGTGTGGTGTATAGCCTCCAACGTTCTGGGCAGAGAGGAAGTTCCTAGGTTAATGTGCCTTTTCTTCTTTTGTTCATTAATTACTTGAGGGATATCTTGAGTGATTACTTGAGTGATATTCTGAGTACCACTTAGGAGGGTCATTAGGTGTGGATTAGTTGCTAAAGCTTTCGTGTCTTGACCTCTTGACCTTGTAAAGAGTTTTTCTGAGAAGATGGCTGTACTGCACTTAGTTGTGCTCTGGCTTGGCTTCGTGTATAGGGGCGAGCTGTAGGTTTTGGTGTCTTCAGCTCGCCCCTATACACGAAGCCAAGCCAGAGCACAACTAAGTGCAGTACAGCCATCTTCTCAGAAAAACTCTTTACAAGGTCAAGAGGTCAAGACACGAAAGCTTTAGCAACTAATCCACACCTAATGACCCTCCTAAGTGGTACTCAGAATATCACTCAAGTAATCACTCAAGATATCCCTCAAGTAATTAATGAACAAAAGAAGAAAAGGCACATTAACCTAGGAACTTCCTCTCTGCCCAGAACGTTGGAGGCTATACACCACACCCCCTCAACAGTATTTATAGGAACTCAAACACTGAGATCCTGCTCTGTTCTAGTAACAAGAAGCCGAAAGCACCAGCCTGAAGATGACGAGTGAGACCTCGTCGAAACGTCGCCTAGACACCCCAACTCTTACACGGGAAGACACCCGAAGACACCAAAACCTACATATATATATATATATATATATATATATATATATATGTATATATGTATGTATGTATATGTATATATATATGCTGACCCAAACAAAGATGACCAACTTTTATATAGGGCGGTATATAAATTCAATAAAGGATAATGAAAAATAATAATAAGCATGGATACATGGGGAAGAGTGAACGCTCTGCAGCCACTGCCCCACCCACTGCGAGGTGACTGTACGCTGTCATAGAGAAGACACTACTCAGGGATTCTGGTTGAGTCTGCAGTTTTCCACAGGTACATGGAATGTATTAACATGAAGCATAAATCCTACTAAGAGGTTAAGGGGCAGGAGAGAACATACAAAACAAGCATTGAATGGAGGCAGCGACCTTCATTTTTTTGGTAACTGCCCCAGATGGGTTTTGTGGAGACCATATTTAATATTCTGACATTAAAGGGGAATGTACAGTCTCCTGGGGAATTGGCCTAACTGCTTTCTAGAATAATCCCTATTGACAGAAAAGTGTTGACGACTGACTGACCTTCAATTTCTGTCCAGTTGACAGCGACCTCTGCTATTGGTATTTTAAAGCACTGAGCTATATACAGAAGTTCCACATCAAATGCCCTGCAACAGAACAGAATGAATGTTCAGTACTGTGATGAAATCACAAATCTTTTATGCTTGTATTCCTGACCGCCTTCTGAGCATAACAAAGAACTGGAATAAAACTGATATAGGTATACATGTTGTAACTCGCTATTTTCTCTCTGGTGAAATAAAAAAACTGAAAACGCATTTTCAGACTTTCTTCTTCCTCTATAAAGAAGCTAGTATTTCTAGGTGTGTTAAAAGAGGGACAATTGCCAATAAAATAAAGGCAGTGCAGACCTATTCCAATTTGCAGTCGTCTGCATGGGTATCAGCCTTTTTTTGTTTTGCTTTCATTACATTCAAGGCAGCCTAGGCAAACAGTTGTACTTTTACGGTACTTTCCTTGCCTCATCTAATACAGTGGTGCACCGCAAGACGAATGCCTCGCAAGATGGAAAACTCGCTAGACGAAAGAGTTTTCCGTTTTGGAGGTGCTTCGCAAAACGAATTTCCTATGGGCTTGATTCGCAAGACGGCAATGTCTTGCGAGTTCCTGCTGGGTTTTTCCCCTCCCCCCCTTTTCTAAGCCGCTAATCAACTGATCCGATCAGCAGATAAGCTGCTAAAAGCTGCTAATAGCGCTAATCCGCTAATCCTTCAATGGGCTTGCTTCGCAAGACGAAAAAACCGCTAGACGAAGAGAATCACAGAACGGATTCTTTTCGTCTTGCGAGGCACCACTGTATCTCAGAAATATTCAATTGATTGATGGCGTGATGGGATTTTTAGAAAGAGGGACTTTATAACAGGGTGGATTACTAACAATTACAACACACAATGCACAGTAATCAAAATATGACTAACATTGGACATCACATTATATCTCCATAAATCGCCCGTTGATGAGGAGCTTCCTTGATTACAAAAGTAAGAAATCCAACTAAATGTGCAAAAGCTGTGGCATGTGCCTGAAAAGGGGCCTCGAGATCCCAGCAATAACATTGCACAGCACACACATGAACTAAGCTCTTGAAAACGCATATATCACTAGCTCCAACTGCCTTTTCCAATCAAATAAAACTGAGGGCGATACCTACCAGCGCTCTATGTGAAGGAATGAAAAAGTCCGGGAAGCGGCCTCACGGGTTAATAGTTTAAAACCACACTGGGTGTCTTTGATTTCCTTAACACAGAGGAACCATACTAGAAAGTGGAATCCATACATGAGAAGTGTACGGAAGTAAGACCGCTGCAGAAAAGGTAAGATAGCACAGGAACTAGCTCAATATGTCCAGTCACTTTAAAATGTCAATGTTCATAATGCCTATACATTTTTTTGTGACTTAAGTTTTAAAAGAAATGACAACACAGAATCCATTATAGTTTCAACATGTACAAGTAGAAGTGCTGACACAATATAGACCTGCGGTAATGCTTCTGAATATATTATATCCAACTTTTTAAGTGTTCTTTACTCAAAGGGTGTGTGTGAAAGTTTTGCCAACTTATCTTTCGTTGATAGCTGCTGCTTACGAGTACAAGCCATCATTCTAATAAAACACTAGAATAATTTAAAATGAAGACAAATACAACCCTGCAACTAGAAGAACCAAGCATTAGAACTAGAGCCAATTTCAGCTAGTTTTTCCAAGTCCCCAAGTGTTCTCAGGTGCATAGTTTCAGACTGCTGTTGCTGAAGATACAAGCAATCAAAAGGAAGCAAGGCAGTGGGAAGTTAACGAGTTCTGATGGTCTGCCTAGACAGTCTTCATCTGGGGGACTAGCCTCTACCGCCCCAAAAAACCCCTTGCAGCTCCCAGGGAGGGGAAGGTCTTGTCTAATCTCATATTATTATTATTTTTAAATCATGCAAGTTACAGGGGGCTAGAAGCTGAACGTAGGAAGGCATGTACTCCACTTCTTCTGACTGCAAAGGACCACCAGCCAAAGAACTAGCAAACAGAAGCTTACCTGTGCTATGGAGTCTTGCTCCAAGTGCGCTCTAGAGCCACAGGCAATAGCCATCTGGTCCTAAAAGAAAAAAAATACATTACCAGTTAAGAAGCATAACCAAACCAAGCCTCTGTGGCAAGGAATACCTATGAACACATTCAGCTGATATGTCAACTATGCCCATTGCTGGCAAGGGATAGTTTTGACACCAAGATTCATGCAATCATGGGGTTACCAGTTAACATAACATAGAACGAGACCAATAGTGGCTCCAGCAGTCAAGAAGGTGGTTTCTGCATGGATGTAGAGGGAAGTGAAGGACAGGTGGGGCTCGTCAACCTTGGAAAGGAGCCCATCTTGGTGAAGGAAAACTCTGATCCTAAAGCTCTGTTGTCTTTTGGCATACAGTGGTACCTTGGGTTAGGAACTTAATTCATTCTGGAGGTCCGTTCTTAACCTCAAACTGTTCTTAACCTGAAGCACCACTTTAGCTAATGGGGCCTCCCGCTGCCGCGCGATTTCTGTTCCCATCCTGAAGCAAAGTTCTTAACCCAAGGTACTATTTCTGGGTTAGCGGAGTCTGTAACCTGAAGCGTCTGTAACCCGAGGTACCACTGTATCTTCGGGAGAAGAAAAGGCTGAGTAAAAAAAACCCTACACAAATTCGGAGTGGGGTCCCTAAGACAGCTAGATGGTGCCTTGTACACCTCCTTCCTGGCAACTCCTGCAGCCAAGCTGGTGCCAAATGTATTGCTCTGCTTTCCTTTGGACCCCATCAGTGGGGCCGACAGGGGGGTCTTTTCATCTGTGCAGCCCAGGACCTCCATACATACTGCCCAGGCTTGCACCCCAGGGGAGGAGACTTCAGTGCTGCTAACACAGTGGTCTGACTTCACCCCCAGAGGCACACTCCACTGTCTCTCAAGACAGACAGATGCCAACTACAAAATCTATAATGTGGGGCTACTGTAAAATGTGTATATAAACATATAGGTGTGCTTATATATTTATATAAGAGACACAGGTGGCGCTGTGGGTTAAACCACAGAGCCTAGGACTTGCCGATCAGAAGGTTGGCGGTTCGCATCCCCGTGAATTGCCCTGCCCTGCAAACCTAGCAGTTCGAAAGCACGAAGTGCAAGTAGATAAATAGGTACCACTCCGGCGGGAAGGTAAACGTCGTTTCCGTGTGCTGCTCTGGTTTGCCAGAAGTGGCTTAGTCATGTTGGCCACATGACCCGGAAGCTGTATGCTGGCTCCCTTGGCCAGTAAAGCGAAATGAGCGCCGCAACCCTAGAGTCGGCCACGACTGGACCTAATGGTCAGGGGTCCCTTTACCTTTATATATTTATATAGCTAATAAATCATTTTCTTATTATTACAGGGGAACTCAAGCAGACTCAAAATTTATGGAATCATGAAGCCTAACATGGACCCATACCTACAAGCAGTTACCGCTCTCAGAATAAGCAGAAGTAAAACTGAGCACTTAGCTTGAGCAAGAATCTTAAATAGGAAGTTAGTGAACACATGGTTTTGGTAAGAAGAGTTTGACAAATGGCTAAATGAGGAACCTGGGGCAGGGCACAGTGTACTGGGTCAGAAGACGAAAACTGTGGATCTGTCTAACAGAACCAGATAAGAGGCAATCGCCAAGAAGTAGGGACGTAAGTCAGGGATACCTAATTTGAATGGAGAAAGAAGAAGGGGACACAAATCTCTCCTAGAAGCTGTGTGCTCCAGTCATATTGATTTTGAGTTGGAAATAAGAGGTCAACTTTCTCTGGATTACACCTAAAATTTTAAGGGCCGAAGAACTGCAAGCAGCAAGATCTGCCTATGGTATAAGTACTTTGGCATACAGACAGGTAAACAAAGCAGGATTTTAATATATTTTTTAAGGAAGCAGAAAGGGAAAGAAAGGAAATAAAATTAAAATGTGACCGAATGAAAACTCACAGGCCAGGGCTGCAGACTCTCAAGACCCCTTTCTACTTTTTCAATGTCTTCAAATTTTGTGGCTCCATCAGCATCGGCCATGAGTATTTTTTCCCCTCGTGAACTGAACACACCCTGTATATAAGAATGATCAAAAGTCTTGTATTAGGGCAAATTATGCTGCGAAACTACAAGACTTCAAATCTCTTTGACAGAGCCACCCCCTCCACCTGCATGCATTAGCCCAATTCTTTGCATTTTGAATGTAATATAATAATAATAATAACAATAATAATTTATTATGTATACCCTGCCCATCTGGCTGGGTTTCCTCATCCACCCTGGGCGGCTTCCACAGGAATATTAAAATACAAGAATATATTAATAATTAAAAGCTTCCCTAAACAGGGCTGCCTTCAGATGTCTTCTAAAAGTCTGGTAGTTCTTTTTCTCTTTGACATCTGGTAGGAGGGAGTTCCACAGGTGCCACTACCGAGAAGGCCCTCTGCCTGGTTCCCTGTAATTTGGCTTCTTGCAGGGAGGGAACCGCCAGAAGGCCCTCGGCACTGGACCTCAGTGTCCGGGCAGAACGATGGGCGTGGAGATGCTCCTTCAGGTATACTGGACTGAGGCTGTTTAGGGCTTTAAAGGTCAGCACCAACACTTTGAATTGTGCTCGGAAACGTACTGGGAGCCAATGTAGGTCTTTCAAGACCGGTATTATGTACCCTGCTGCCCTTCGGAGGCTTTGCACAGCTAACCCCGAAGCCTTTGGAGCACAGCGAGAGTTCCCGCTGCGCTCCAAAGGCTTCAGGCGGCTATCCCTGAAGCCTGGAGAGCGAGAGGGGTTGGTGCGCACCAACCCCTCTCGCTCTCCAGGCTTCAGCGAAAGCAACACGTAGCCTCCGGAGCACGGAGGGAGCGCTCCCTCTCAGCTTTGGAGGCTTCGCGTTGCTTTCGCTGAAGCCAAGGAGCCTGCATTCGCTCCATAGGATGCACAAACATTTCCCCTTAATTTTTGGAGGGGACAAAGTGCGTCCTATATAGCGAAAAATACGGTAAATAGGTGCAAGTTGGGGGCATGCTGTATTTGCCAATACTCAGGTTTTTGCAGTATTATTTCAAAATTAACCTAAATGCTCAGTGAAGAAAATGTTTGCTTTCACCAAGAAAAGAATCTTAATTACAGAAAGGAAAACTGCATAAATTCATTACCATTCTAACAGCTCCCCCCTTTCCACGATTCTTCACCAGAGGGAGGACTCTCACTTTGTCGCTACCATATTTTTGGGTATACTTCAGCGCAACCTACAGGGCATGTGCAAATCAGAATAAGAGAACAGCAATCACAAATAGGAACTGAATGTCTCCTTCTCTCCTCATTTATATTAATGATATAACAAAGCCTACATTAAATATGAATAAATATTCCAATGCACAAGTGTGCTTAAAAGAATGTGAGGCTAGACAGATACGTGGAGTTCTCTTCCCTTTCCCATGCCAAATGTCTCACTTTCAGTTCAATTTTAGCCTCACTAGAGTTGAAAACAAAAATTATATTACCCCGACTGGGAACATATAAAATAGGTACCGTATTTTTCGCTCTATAACACGCAGATTTTTGCTCCTAAAAAGGAAGGGGAAATGTCTGTGCGTGTTATGGAGCGAATGTGTGTCCCTGGAGCCAAAAAATGAGGCAAAAATCAAACCGCGCTTCAGGGAGAAGGGAGCTCCGTGAGACAGGAAGCTGCTTTCCTTCATTCTGCCTCAGGGTCTTACTGCCCACCCTGCTCTGTTTCGTTGCTGTGTTTGCTCAAACGGAACAAAGAGCAGGGAAAGCCCCTCCCCTCCAGGCAAGTAGAGAGGAGAGCAGAGCGTCCAAACAAAGAGCAGGGAAAGCCCCTCCCCTCCAGGCAAGTAGAGAGGAGAGCAGAGCGTCGCTCTATCCTCTCCCTGCTCCGGAGGGAACAATGTTTGTGAAGGGAAGAGAGATTACAGGTTCGGCTTAAAATTCTGATTTGACTTCCTGCTTTTTGTTTTTGGAGACACACAGCATTCAAATATGCTTTCTTCCATTTAAAAGGATGAAATCCTTAAACAGTGTTTTGCCTGTAAATTCATGCGATCTGGAAGATTACAGTGTCTGTACCTCTTAAGGGATGGCAAAGCTTAGGTTTCGCTGCTAAATAGTTCTTAATGCAGTTAAAATGCTTTCTTCTGTCATGCTGGTGGGAGGGAGAGAGAGAGAGAGAGAGAGCGCACGCTGGCTGGCTTGGGTGGGTGGATGGGGGGAAACTTTTGCCTTCCTTTCCTCACGTTATAGCCCTCTCCTGCATTCTTAGCCTTCTGTGTTTTTCCTTCCCTCCCCACTTAAAATGTGGTTACAAAGCATGGATCCTCAGGATCTTTGCATTGGGTCACCCCAAATTCACCATCAGAGCACACAGCATGTCCATGGCTACAGCCTGCCCCCCCAAAATCACACACCCATTGTTGCCTGGGGCTGCAATGGTGCAAAAACGTGGTTACAAAGCATGGATCCACATGGATCCTCAGGATCTTTGCATTGGGTCAGCCAAAATTCACCATCAGAGCACATAGCATGTCCATGGCTACAGCCTGTCCCCCCCCCAAAAAAAAAATCACGCACCCACTGTTGCCTGGGGCTGCAATGGTGCAAAAACGTGGTTACAAAGCATGGATCCACAGGGATTCTCAGGATTTTTGCATTGGGTCACCCCAAATTCACCATCAGATCACATGTCTGTGGCCACAGCATGAAGCACAAAAATGATACGTCCACTGTTTCATTCAGAATATTTTTTCCCTTGTTTTCCTCCTCTAAAAACGATGTGCGTGTTATGGTCAGGTGCGTGTTATAGAGCGAAAAATACGGTAAGTAGATATTTGTGTAACGCCTTCTACTTTCAGTGCTCACACATCACATATATAGGATTTGTATATTCAGTTCTTAGACCTATCAGCAGGGAAATTGTCCTTTGGCAGAACTTGAAGAGAGGAAAGTGTATGAAAATTCTATGTTATTGACGTCACAAGAATAATGTGTTTTGATAATGTGGGATGGGACATAAAGAGAAAAGAAAGAGGATGGAAGTATAGCCCGAGCATTGAGCATGTTGTGGTGTAGAAAATAATTGTATCTGTTTAGTGAAGCGGGAAGAGAAGGAAAAAAAAGCCTCTACTTTAAAAAAAAATGCTTTTTCATGTATAAAGTCAGAGGCGGCATAAATTCAGTATCACAGACCATGGCACTAGCCCAGCCTTGAAGGGGTGTAATGCTGGTATTAATCTTTAGAAAATGGTGACCCTTTATAAGCAGCAAAGCAACGTGGAGAAGTCTCTAATAATAGTTATTTTAAGGAAACCAAATTTACATCTGTGGTTAGTCATATCTGCATAAATAGGACACGTTTATCAAGGTGAAACCAGACAGCTAAAGTATTTCTTTATTAATCCATTTCAAATTTATTATTTAATTATTAATTTTCTCAGAATTTGTGCTCAAGGCACCTTAAGTACAAATTCACAGAAATCCAATAGAGAATTTTTTTTATATATATAAGCACATAAATAGCTAGTGTCATCCCCTTGAGGGGCAGCCCCAAATGTAAACTGCCTTGAGTCAGTCCCTCAAAATCGTAATCATGAAAACAGAAAATATGAACTTCTGTTTACGTTCTACCTTTTGCTGGCACTGTCAATATATTTAGGATTGGCGAGTCATAAATATGTCTCCTACCTTTGTGGTTTGATCTCTGCTGCCGTCATCAACTACTATGACCTCATATGTGAATGCAGGATCTTGTCTCTGGAAAGGAAACACAGATCTTGTGCATTTGCCTTAGCATCATATGTTCTCTTACCACGATGACTAGAACAGGAGCAAAATGATATTTTTATCTCATGGTTATTAAATATTGCAATTAAATGTGATTTTTTAAAAAATACCTGTCTCTTCTCTAGGTAGTCCAAAGCTTCATTCAGCATTGATGGTACTGAAGGAAATAAAACCACAGATCTGGTTTGAGTAACGCTGAACAGGTAAAATAAAAAAAGAAAGACAACATTCAGTGTTATACATGCACACAAAGAAAACAAAGACTTATTCTTACACCGTTCTTCCTCATTATATGAAGGCACAACTACGGAAAGATCTCGTGTCGGGGGATCATGGATGCTGGGCACAAGTTCCTTCTCATTTTCAGCATTCAAAAAGTATTTTTCATCCTCATGTCGATTAAGGTTTGGAACTTTCGTTGCAGTTATGTGGGCAATGACAGCAATCTGGGAGGGGGGGGGGAAGAAGATTTCCAGTTAAGAGTTATAGAATATTTACACAATAGCATTCTGCAGAGAGAAAATAATTCCTCTTAAAATTAGAAAGGGTGAAGCTGCAATAGCCAAGTACCCATCACTATCAAAAGGAATACAATTGGCAAGCAAGGGTTTTGTGGGGGAAGAAACTGCCTTCTGCATAATATGTAAGAAGCTATTGCAAATCAGCATTTTTGAGCTCTTACAACAGTTGCATTAGTGCCTCTTGCTATTGCACAAAAGTAACTTGGTGTAGACACGACGTGTAAAATTAGATCAGACCCTCACAATTTCTGAGCTCCTGCTTTGCTGTCTGCCTAGAACTTAAACATTTTGTTCTTTGTGGCTTGTTTCCTTTAAATTGCATGAAATAACGAGAAAGCCTTTATGCTACATTTTCAAATCCCAGGGCTCCAATCAGCTGACTGGCATCTACCAACAGACAGCAAGCATAGATTCTTGTCAGTCATTTGGGAAAGATTCAGTTGCCAAGAGAAAAGTTGGGAAAGAAGAAACTACAATATACTCATAGCCCAGTCAAGTTGGGTTTATTGAGGAGAGGAAGAAAGCAAAAGAGGTTGGAGTTAATTTATAACAGGTTCCCATTAAAAGAACACTGGGATGAAGGCTAGGTGGGCACGGATTCAGATTCCTGTGGAGACTTTTCATGGCTATTGACCTCCTCCACACAATAGTAATAAAAGCAGGAATTCTCTGGACTGCTATCAAAAAATAATAAGACCAGCATGTCAAAGCACAATATAAAATATAGGAGATTATATTGGTAAGGGGTGGGGAGAATTTCAATTACTGGTCTCCAGTGGCGCAGTAGGTCAATGTCTGGCTGCTAACCAGAAGGCTAGTGGTGAGAACCCACCCCATGGATGGCTGTGGGCAGGATTGCTGGGTTGTAGGGGGTGGACTAGATGGCCTTTGGGTTCCCTTCCATCTCTACAGTTCTGTCATCTATCATCCAGTTGAACATAGAAACACAGACTTCTACTGCATGAGATCCTTAATCTGAGGGTCATGGGTCTGAAAGATTCCTAAACTGCAGGGAGTTGGAGTAGATGACCCTCGTGGGTCCCTTCAGACTCTACCACTCTGATTCTAATCAAATTCTGAAGGTGGCCCTGATATTATTTATTGATTTATTTAATCCAATTTTTACATTATAAATGTTTTATACACCAAAACTGGGCAGAGCACGAGACTCTTAATCTCAGGGCTGTAGATTCGAGCCCCAAACTGGGCGAAAGATTCTTTCATCGCAGGACTAGATGATCCTTGCGGTCCCTTCCAGTTCTACAATACAGTGGTACCTCGGGTTAAGTACTTAATTCGTTCCGGAGGTCTGTTCTTAACCTGAAACTGTTCTTAACCTGAAGCACCACTTTAGCTAATGGGGCCTCCTGCTGCCGCCACACCGCCAGAGCACGATTTCTGTTCTTAAGCTGAAGCAAAGTTCTTAACCTGAAGCACTATTTCTGGCTTAGTGGAGCGTGTAACCTGAAGCGTATGTAACCCGAGGTACCACTGTACTGCGATCCAATGCTTGTGGAAAAAACCCTCAAAGCGAAATGCAAACAGCCCCTCTTGGGGGGGGGGGGTCACTGCTGTTTTACAGGCTCCAGCTGCTTAAATCCCATATAAAGAGGAGTCGTGAGCTGCAGGGCCTGGGGATGCCAAGCGCCACAGTCATGCGAAGGGGCTACTCGGCGGCCAGTGAAAGGCACTCTGCGCGAGCTCAGAGGTCCTCTTGCTTGGGAGGGGGATGATGGTGAGGGATGGAAAGAAGACCAGGCTGGGGAAAGCTCCAGGACTAGGACCCCGCGCCCCGTCCCCCCTCACCAGGACCAGCCCCGAGACCGCCAGAGCCACGGACGCTTCAGCCAGCCAAAGCAGCTCCATCGCCCTTGCGCCGCCGGCAGAGACTCGGAGCACAGGGACACGGAGGCGGAAGTGGAGAAGGACCAGGAGGCAGAGAGAGCGCGGCGCTGCCGCCAGCACTTCCGGAGGCACGTCGAGCGTTGCTATTGGTCGACACCAAGGCCATCCTAGAGCCATAGCGTGTAGATGCGTGGACAGAGGCGGACTCGCAAGTCGGCTTTGGACTCATTCTCCTCGCCCCCTCCGAACCAAGCTCTGGAACTGTAGGATTTAAAAGTTTGGGAGAATCAGGGGGATTTCAAGACTTTACAGGGAGGGCAGATATTGTTCTGTTTCTTATTAAGAGATGCATTCTGTGTTTTCCATTTTGTGATTTTATGCTTGTAAACCTCCCCGTGATCTTTGGATGATGGGAGGTATATTATAAAGTAATAAATCAAAAGCAAAAATAAATAATTATAATTAATACTTATAATTAATAATACAACAATGGCGTCCAAATTAGGGTTCCGTTTGGGATCTAAAGCACAGTTAAATTTTTGTTATTATCGCTATTGGTATTAATTATCTGTAAGCCGCCTTGAGTACCTGTCAGGGGGAGAAAGGTGGGGCATAGCTAAATAAATAAAAATTAGTTTTCCGCACTTCACCCGAAGGTTTTCATGTATGCTGCGAGCTTACTGAGCTTTGTATAGGGAATTGACAGTGAACCCAAATCCCCACCTCTTATAAAATCATTTCAGCGCCTGGCCACGACTTATATACATTTGCTCAAGCATATTAAGGTCTTAGAAATGATGATCGTTCAGTCTGTTCCGCTTGTTTTTAAAATATTGTTTGTTTTACGATAAAGTTTCATTGTTCCGGCGTGGGGGGGGGGAGCGGGATAGAGTGGGTTGCTTCGCTGTAATTAATTTTATCTCATGCATTTCTCTGCTGGTTTATAATGAGCGCCTCTCGCTTCCACGCTGAGTTGGAAGAAGAAGCCTTGCAACGCAAACTCGGAATCTCCATACCCAGACGGTGAGATGACCGACTCTTGAGTTTTTTTTTAAAGAATATATTTATGTTTCGTGAGAGGCTGACGGCCAACGACAGTTCCCTGCCGGAAAGTTGCGAAGGACCCCGCCCCCGCCCTTGGAGGGCCACTTCCGGCCTCGCCTCAGCAGCGCCCTCTGCGCCTGGGAGGCCTTGCAGCAACTGCCGAAAAAGCAGCGGCTCCTCTGAGGCGGCGGTGATGGCGATGGCGATGGCGGCGGCGGCTGGCTTCAGGTGGGTACACTCGCTTCGAGCGGCGGCTCCCCTTCTCCCCTCACGGCGCCCGAGCTCTGGGTTCTCAGCCGGAGCCCGCGGCCGGGACGCGGCGTCGTTGCTACCCAGGCCTTCGCCGCTACCCTCCTTCCTTCCCTCCCTCCCCCTGGTCTCGTGAAAGCGCTCTGCACGTGTGAACGCAGCGAGTCGCCGGGATCCTGGGGCGCGAACGCCTAACCAACCGCACGAGGGGGGAGGAGTTGGCGGCGGGAGTTTTGGCTCAGGTTTTTGGCGCCGGCCGAGGTCCTGCCGTTCCCTCATGGCGGGTTTCAGTATAGCCCAAGCATTGAGCATGTTATTCTGGGAAGTAATTGCATTAAATAGGAATAAATACTTCAGCGCACAAGTGTGCTTAAAAGAATGAGAATTTTATTTTATTTTTTTAAATTTCCATTCCGCTTTATATTTTAAAGAAAAATCTCAGAGTGGTTTGCAGCATATTAAGTCAATAAAACAATCTGAAGAAAGTCAAATATGGAGTATACAGTTAAAGCAACATAACAGAAAACTAAAATATTATCTTGAAGATTTCAAAATAAAACATTACAAAGGAGGTCAACTGCAGAATACATTACAAAGGAGCTTCCCCCCTTTTCCAGAATGAGGCTGGGCAGATATCTGGAGTTCTCTTCCCTTTCCCATGCCAAATTTCTCGCTTTCAGTTCAATTTTATCCTCACTAGAGTTAAAAACAAAAATTCTATTTCCCCAATTGGGAACATATAAGATAGTTAAGTAGATATTTGTGTAACGCCTTCTACTTTCAGTGCTCATATATCACATATATAGGATTTGTATATTCAGTCCTTAGACCTATCAGCAGGGAAAGTGTCCTTTGGCAGAGGAAAGTGTATGAAAAATCTATGTTATTGACGTCACAAGAATAATGTGTTTTGGTAATGTAGGATGGCACATAAAGAGAAAAGAAAGAGGATGGAAGCAGAGCCCAAGCATTGAACATGTTGTCGTAAAGAGCAATTTCAGAAAATAATTGTATCTATGTAGGGAAGAGAAGAAAAGCCTCTACATACATATATGTCTGTGCGTGCGTGCGTGCGCGCGCACACACACACACACACTTTTTCATGTAAAAAGATAGAGGGCTACATAAATTCATTGTCACAGACCATCATGGCACTAGCCCAGCTTTGAAGAGGTGTAATTAATGTTTAGAAAATAGTGACCCTTTACAAGCAGCAAAGTAACTTGGAGAAGTCTCTAATAATAGTTATTTTTACTGAAACCAAATTCACATTTGTGGTTAGTTGTATATGAGTTAATAGGACACATCTGTCAAGGTGAAACCAGGCAGTTAAAATATTTCTTTATTAATTTTCATTATCCATTTCAAATTATTAATTTTCTCAGAATTTGGTTTCCGTTCATTAGTAAATGCCAACAGTGATTCTTCTCAAATTAAGCATGTCAACTTTGCCATCTCAGCTAAATTCATTAACTTCAATAACCATTTTCCCACCAAGATAATAATTAGGCTTCATCTTAACTCTTGGAGGTAAAATTGAAAAAGCTTCACAGAGCTGCTTGTCAGTTTTAAAACCAGACAATTGCAGATGATTTAACCCTCCAGCGATTTGACTTTACCCCTAAGGGAGCACTCCTCCATTGTCCCCCGAGACACATATTTAGCAAAGTTTTACTCAGAGTAGGCCCAGTGAAATCAATGGGATTTCAGTAAGTCATGACTACTTTGCACTACTTATTTCATTGGGTCTACTGTAAACATTATTCGGTCTGGGTCTCGCCCTTTGTCTTTTTGCAAGCAGTCTCTTTTGCAAAACATTTTGTCTTTACCATTCTATTTGTTTTCAGAACTGTGGAACCTTTGGAGTATTACAGAAGATTCTTAGTGAGTACAGTGAGCATTTGTGTGTGTTAAAACATTGTTGGCCCTGAATTTTTAAAAAGTGAGCTATATCTTTGAATTTCAAAATCAGGTGAGCCAAAATGGCCTTTTGATTTTCCAGCACCTTTGGTCTGGATCAGAAAATCTTCCCCCAAGGCACCGTGGGATGATATTTGCCTATTGGGCATGCTTCTTCCACTTTTCAGACTGTTAGATTTCCAGTTAGCATTGGAATGGGGTCTCTACATATCAAATTCAATGCAACAAGACCCAAATTGTTCAGACATGATATGTACCATGTTCATGTCTTTCTCAGGTAGGATTTTACATACAAAGAAAATCTGGTTGGTGGCTGTGTGAATTGGCCCTTTGTGGTAGGAAGTTTGTATCAGAAGTCTCTTAGAAGTGCAGTTGACTAGACTAGAAGCTGCTTTCACATTTCCTTTTCATATACCTAGACGGCATGGCTTTTTTTTCATCTGGAACTCACCGGAGCTGAGTTCCAGTACCTCTTTGGTGCGTTCCGGCACCTCTGTAGCATTGCAGTGCCGTTTCCTGGCACGGGAGAAGCCCTGCTGGAAGGTCATGCAAAACCACAACTTCTTCTGTGTCATTTATCGGGTATATGACAATGTTGCATGTAAAATGAAGACAGTTAATAACCTTGAAGCTAATGTCATATTGGCTTATGTAATAACATACAGGAATGGGTGTTCCTATTTGGCACTTTCATATTATCAGTTGTGAGAGATAGATTGAAATTCCATGAATGTGCCAAACTTTGGACTGTACTCAGAGATGGGTGTTTATCTGTTATGACCTGAATTTTTTTTCTACAAAAATGTGCATATAATACCAATTTATATAAGAATGTATGGGCATATCGTATCTTGAATTTTTGCACATAAATATTATATATATATATAGAGAGAGAGAGAGAGAGAGCTTTGTTTTTCTCTTCCCTCTTACTGTTGCTTCTTTTTTCCCTGTATCACTTTATTTCTTTTAATTGAAATCACTTTGATAAAATAAAATCTAAATAACAAAAAATGTGCATATAATATAAACAATCAGGAAAAAAAACGCTTTTGTTCTTGGATTCTGCCCACACGTCATAGCAGTCTGTCAAATGCTGGTCTTTAAGAGCCTGTTTTAGTTAAGCTCTTACATTGCTAGTGGATAAGATTAGTTGCTTGTATATGAGACTTGATGATCTTTTTAGAAAGAAAACTGCCGTCCTGATGGAAGGGACCTTGGTGAATTCAGAACCACAACTGTCAACATAGGTGAGTGTTTCTTGGTAGACTGGTTGTGCTTTGAATGTACAGTGGTACCTCAGTTTAAGAATAGCCCTGTTTATGAACGATTTGGTTTATGAACTGCGTAAAACCGGAAGAAGTGACCCAGTTTGCGAACTTTACCTCGGTCTAAGAATGGAACCCGAAGGGTGGAAGGGCACCAGCGGCAGGAGGCCTCATTAGGGAAAGCACGCCTCGGTTTAAGAATGGTTTCGGTTTAAGAACAGACTTCCAGAACGGATTAAGTTCGTAAACCGAGGTACCACTGTACTAGAAAAGACATGGTCTTCTGTATATTGCAGAACTTTTCCTGTGGGAACTGATAGAAGTGTAACACAGATACAGTGGTACCTCTGGTTACGAACTTAATTCATTATGGAGGTCTGTTCTTAACCTGAAACCGTTCTTAACCTGAGGTACCACTTTAGCTAATTGGGCCTCCCACTGCCGCCGTGCCGCTGCCACACAATTTCTGTTCTCATCCTGAGGTAAAGTTCTTAACCCGAGGTACTACTTCTGGGTTAGCGGAGTCTGTTACCCGAAGTGTTTGTAACCCGAGGTACCACTGTACAGATATCTTTTTTTCTCACCCTCACCAAAGGCAGGTTCTAATTTAACTAATGATGTAACAAAAAGCAGTTGTCTGACATCCAACCTTAGCACCAGCTGGCAGGCAATTCCCCCTATGATCTGCCTGTCCATCACACCCAACTTTCTCTGTTCCTAACAAGCGAGTTACCCACTACCAGAATCTCTCTACTCCCTGAAGGAGTATCCTCAGCATGAGAGGATAACTGTTTGCCCCTCATGGAATGGATCCCACCTAAGGGATCTTTTCCCTTCCTCAAGGCTGTCATTCTCCATGATAGCAGGGGACCTCTCATCCTAGGACTGGAGCAGTGTTATCTCATCCCAAACCAGCCTGTCTGCGTCTCTAAGTTTCTCCAGGTCAGCCAAATTGACCTCAAGGGAACAAACTTGATTCCTGAGGGCCAGGAGCTCATTGCACCAATTACACACCCATTACCCATCTGTCCATCAGGCAGATAGTTTTACATGTGACAAACTGTACTACAGTGATGCCTCGCAAGACGAAATTAATCCGTTCCGCGAGTCACTTCGTCTTGCGGTTTTTTCGTCTTGCGAAGCATGGCTATTAGCGGCTTAGTGGCTTTAAGAAAAAGGAAACAAACTCGCAAGAACTCGCAAGACGTTTCATCTTGCGAAGCAAGCCCATAGGGAAATTCGTCTTGCGGAATGACTCAAAAAACGGAAAACTCTTTCGTCTTGTGCGTTTTTCGTCTTGCGAGGCATTCGTCTTGCGAGGTACCACTGTATGTGCAGGAAAGCCACCATACCCCTTTTGGCTTTAAATTTATTTTATTAGTTTATTGTGTTACTTTGTTTGGAATCTTGGAGTTTGTTCAAAGTGTGGAGGGACAGAGTAGTCTGCCCTGGCCTCTTTCTGCGCAGCACTGCTTAACTCGCCTGTTTGCTTGACGCTTCATCAGCTGGGGCTCCCTCACTAGGCTGCTCTAGATGTATAAGCATTACTCTCTCCCCCCAGCTGCTAATACATTCAAAGGGATCAGAAAATATGGCTCTGATTCCAGAGAGTAAGAATTCAAAACGTGGGTGGCTTCTTGCAGAATTATAGCAAGGCAGGGTCACAAGAAAACAAATCTTACAATTTTTCTTCAAAAAAAAATCAGCAAAACCCCTGAGTATGGAATGCCTCGACAACTCTGAATAGCTAATAATCTATTTGTAACCAATGTCTTATTCTGCAAGCAGTGTTAGTGCTGCCAGTGTGATTTGCAAAGGTTATTTCACAGGTAGAAAGCTTTGATTTTGTTGAATGGTCTCTTTCTAGGTTCAATTACAACTGCAGATGGCTCTGCTCTTGTGAAGTTAGGAAACACAACAGTGATTTGCGGCATTAAGGCGGTAGGTTCATGAATAGTTTTCTTTTAAGTTAATGTAGTTTCAGGTTACACAATCCTTATGGATCCAATAGTGCCTCAGAACTTTGTAGCATTTTTTCTCTGCCTTACTCTGTTGACGGAATAACAGACTTGACATGGTTATCCACTTTTCCCATTAGTGGTAAGCCTTGGCCTCAATCACTAAACCAGTCCCCTTCCCTCCTTCGTATGCAATGAAGGCTTTTTGTGGTTTGAAATAAACAGGCGCTCTTGTACAGTGGTGCCTCGCAAGACGAAAAGAATCCGTTCTGAGAGTCTCTTCGTCTAGCGGTTTTTTTGTTTTGCGAAGCAAGCCCATTGACGGATTAGCGCTATTAGCGGCTTTTAGCGGATAAGCGGCTTAGCGGCTTAGAAAAAGGGGGAGGAAAAAACCCCGCAGGAACTCGCAAGACATTTTCGTCTTGCGAAGCAAGCCCATAGGAGATTCGTTTTGCGAAGCACCTCCAAAACGGAAAACTCTTTCATCTAGCGAGTTTTCTGTCTTGCGAGGCATTCGTCTTGCGAGGCACCACTGTATATCCAAATATGGGAAGCTGGCTTGTTCAAACTACAAATGGTTAAAGGAGGGTCAGAAAGCAACCTGGTCATTTAACTGCCTTGATCACACTTCCCCACATTCAGACATAAAGGAAAACTGGCTTATTCCTTACCACAAAAGGAAACTTTCAACTTCGTGTGTGAAAGAGGAAAGGGAATGAGGGAAGCACAGAAGTTGAGGCTTGCTATGGTGCATTCCCATAACAAGCAACCAGTTTTCCATTACTGCTAAGCCAAATCAGTGTCTTCCAAGGGCCTTCTATAACTGCTTTCCTGAAGAGCCCAGATGATGAAGTGAGAGGGTGGATAAACGCCCCTGGCTATCCACAGGTGACATGCAACTTGTGTTGATTGCCGCACAGAGCACTTTTTTTGCTGCAAGCAGTAGAAATGCTGTGTTGAAGCACCATAGTGTATATAAAGCACTATCCACCAGAACTGTTCAGGGTAGGAATCGCTGACTACACCTGAGGCTGTTTCTGCCCATTTGGCAGGCGCAATCTCTTGGCTGTTTGGATAATGGAATACTTGGATATTGCCTACAGAGGCAGGGGGCAGGTATGCAACATTTGATAGCCAGAGAGAAGCAGAGTGTGTGTGTGTAGGCCACATTTCCTTGAAGGACATCTCTTGAGGACTGCATGGCGGCAGTGGGTTGGGGTGGAGCCAAAAGTGCAAAGGGCCCAGACCCACTCCTCTCTGCCCTCTTTTTCTTTCTCCCCATCTCTTTAAGTTTAATTGGTGCACTAGGGGGATTTTCAGGAAGCTTGCAGCGCAAGGGTGCAGTGGGAGCTAACCTCTGCTCATTTGCCTTCCCCACAACAATTAGGGTTAAAAATCAGCTTCCATAGATGCCAGTTACTTTAAGCTGTTGTGTGGAGGGGAAACTACAGGCTGGATGCGGGAGCAGGCCCAGGGTGGGGGGACGGCCTATCTGGCCCATGTATCAGAAGCACCGCCCACTCCAATTTAGAGTCATTGTGTGTTTGGAATTTTTACCTCTGCTATTTTTAAATTATCAGAGTTAAATGCTGTGTATTTTGCAATTTGCTAGAAGCTGGGTGGGATAAAACGTTAAAACATCAAGAGAATTTGGAGTTACCTGAAAACGGTTAGAACCAAAAATTAGTCCCACGTTAAATCATATGGCATGAAAAAGATTAAAGTGTTATACTCGGATAGGAAAAAGGCCCCAGCCTGCTGTTTACAAGGTTTCCATTTAAATTTATTACATCATGAATAAATGAGAATGCAATACTAGAAATGCCATTGGTAGTTTAATGGATGATGTGTACATTTTGTCATTAAAATAATAATGAACTGCTTTAAATATTTGTAAAACATGGGGGAAATAAACATTGATCTCCAAATGTGTGTTGAACTTAATAAAAGGTCAAGAAAAACTATTTCTAAACTTCTAGTTCTAAAAATCTCCTCTTAACATTTTGCATACAGGAATTTGCAGCACCCCCTATTGATTCCAGTAACAAGGGATATATTGGTAAGGTTTGGATAGTTACTATTTTCCTGAAACGACAAGTGATTTTGTTGATTCTCTAGTGATTAGAATGATACTTTGGCAATTCCATTTGAATTCATGGTACTCCTAATGTTTTACAACCTTACGCTTATTCTGAAATGTAATTAGCATATTAGTGAATTGCTATACAGTACTTGTATTTTACACAGTAGCGTAGTTAAGGAGTGGCGGGGGGGGGGGCAGTCCGCACAGCTTCCAGAGGGCGGCCAAACCATGGGACATGGGTGGTGCACAGCCTGCAGGGCGCCCCAGCCGCCGCCTCCTGCTCAACCGTGGCCACCCTCCAGCGGGCCCAGCGCTGCTGGAAAAAACAGCATGGGGTGTGGTGCCGGGAGGGCACTCAGAACACCGTGTCCCCGTGCGCAGCGCACACCCCGCCCCGAGCGGCTTGCTATGCTGCTGATTTTACACAAATTATCTTGCAGTAAAAGTACTAATCCTACGCATGCCTACTGGTAAGCAATTTATTTTTAAGTAGCACTTTTCAGGCAGTTTACAAAAACACAAAAAATTACAAATGAAGTAATTTCAAATAAAGCCCACAAAATTCCACAGGGAAATGTATATAATAGCAGTCCCGCCCTGCCCTCCTTGGCTACGCTCATGGGGGGTGGGGCACAGGCAGCAAACAAGGTCAAAAGGGGCCATGGTCAGAACAGAGTTGGGAAACACTGTTCTATCTAACAGCAGCTTAAACTATTTTGTAGAATAGTCTTCTACTTTGTAGCTTCTAGTGAAGCTTCTTATTCCCCCACCACTTCAAACCTTGCACTTTAATAAAATTTAGATAGCTTTTTTGTTTCATTCTTCACTAATAAACAACCAAGTGAGAAACGTGTTTCAAACTAGATTTATTCAATTTGCTTTTTGATTCACAATTTTCCCCCCTCAGTTCCTAACGTGGACCTTCCTCCGCTCTGTTCATCAAGGTTTCGACCTGGACCTCCAGGGGAAGAGGCTCAGGCAGCTAGTCAATTCATTGCAGATGTGATTGAAAAGTAAGAAATGTGGTTTCTTTTTAAATTTTTCAATAAAAATGGGGAGATCAAATGAATTTTTGTCTTCATTGCATTACTGGTTTAGTTCACAGATGGTTCAGAAAGAAGACCTGTGCATTGTAGAGGAGAAGGTAAGTAAAAGTTCATAAAGAATATTAATTGGGGAGTGATTTGAGGACTAGTTGGGCACCCTTGAACCAGTTCAGCTCCAGCTCACATAGAAAAGTTTTAAGTGTTAAGTTAATTAATTATTGTGATATCTTCCTACTCCTATTACAGTGGTGCCCCGCAAGACGAATGCCTCGCAAGACGGAAAACTCGCTAGACGAAAGAGTTGTCCGTTTTGGAGGTGCTTCACAAAACAAATTTCCTATGGGCTTGCTTCGCAAGACGACAATGTCTTGCGAGTTCCTGCTGGTTTTTTTCCTCCCCCCTTTTTCTAAGCTGCTAAGCTGCTTATCAGCTGATCCGATCAGCAGATAAGCCGCTAATAGCGCTAATCCGCTAATCCGTCAATGGGCTTGCTTTGCAAGATGAAAAAACCGCTAGATGAAGAGAATCACAGAACGGATTCTTTTCGTCTTGCAAGGCACCACTGTATTATTGCAGGGAGCTTATAACCCAGGGGTAACGAATATGGTGTTCTTCAGATTCCACCAGACTACAACTTCCATAAACTCCCAAGTCCACATTTAACATAATACAGCAGGCATGTCCAACCGGTTCCATCGTGATCTACTGGTTGAAAAAAAAAAGCTCAACAACTTTGGTTAATCCAGTGGGTAGATCACTGCCAGTTTTTTAATAGTGGGAGTAGATCGCAGGCTCTTGGGAGTTGGACATGCCTGTAATACAGTATAATGCAGAGATGCTTGGGGAAAGAAAAAGGTGCTGAAATCTAAGCAACTTCCTATGGGAAAAGGTGGTCCTAAGCTGCACAAAGGCCTTAAAGGTCAAAACCAGCACCTTGCATTGGACCTGGAAACAAATTGGCAGCCAGTGCTCTTGTACAAGAACCAGTGAACGTTTATAAAGTTATAGTGCATTGTTATAGTACAATATAGCTGCATTTCATTGTGTACATTTACAGATTGGGACTTTAGTTTTAATTTGTTTCAGTCTTAGTTTTTGGGAAAGTCCTGTGAAGGAACACACTGACTTACTTAAAGTGTTTTTCAAACCTTTTCACTCTTGTGATGCCCCTTAAGAGCCTTTTCAGTATTTAAATTAACAGAGCTTATTTCCTTAGATTGCTTGGGTTCTATACTGCGACATTATATGCTTAGACTATGATGGAAACCTCCTGGATGCCTGTATGTGTGCTTTACTAGCAGCCTTAAAAAATGGTAAGTTGCCCCGTTATAGTTGCAAACTTTAAACGGTTGCAGATTGTGTCATCCAGTATTTTTTAAAGTATGCAGTAAATTTCCTATGGAGGCCAGAACCTTGTAGTAGAGATGTAAGCCAACTGGGTAGCAATTGAGTGTCCACTGCTGCTGGCATCACTGCTCTGGTTCCCTTTTTCCAGTGCTCCTCTGAAGGTTAGCAGCTGCAATTTTAATTGCCTACAATACCCTAGAATTATGCTGTTATGCTAATATAAAGTTGGATCTCCAACCTTCATGAGAGTTGTGACACTACCAGGGTTGCCGTATGCACAGATTTTCCTGGACATATCTGGAATACTGCAGTTGGCAGCAATGCCTGGGTGGAAATCAGGTAAAATGTCTGGGAAAATCCGGACATATGGCAGCCCATGTTGGCAGTGCCGTTTCCCCATAAAAATAGCTCAAAAATTGTCATTTTTGAAAAGTGATTTTGCCCATCTAAAAAAGCTCAACAACTTTTTTGTCCAGATTGTCACTGTTTGAAATATGGCAACCCTAGGCACTATACCTTCACCATTTGTTCTCCTCAGTAAGACCACTTACCCATCCAGCAGACATGCCTGGAGGTGGCGTCTCACATTGCAAATCCTTCTAGCCCCACAAGATGTACCTTTGCAGGGGGGATTATCTGCCCCACAGATGAGAGGTAGGGGGTGTTAGCTGGCAGGGCCTGCCAGCCTGCCTAAACAAGTCCTGACATGAAGGGGCAAAGTGAGTTTTTGGGTCTCGTAAACACATGCTATAGATGCTTTAATCCAGAGAGTTGATATCCAACTTATTCAACAGGGAGGGTCTGAGATAGTAAACCTTTGGGATATAGGAAGGGTTTGGCCTTAAAATCCCCTATCTCTGTGGAATGATGCAGAGCTGGCTATTGAAAGGGGATAAAGCTCCCATTGTTCTCTGTTATTGTAGCGATTGCAAAATGTGAAACTTGAGGCTTTTCCCTGCAAGATGATGTGCAGTTTCCAGGGTGGAACCTGGGGACAGTTAGACAGCTGAGTAATGCCTTAATCCTCAGGAACAGTTTCAGACTGGGACAGAAGACAGGACATTAGGCAACCCAGGTATTCACATTTTTGTTTTAAGTAAGTTTTTTATTGAACTTTTTTCACAAAAACAAAGTAGTACAAAATCACCGTAGTGGCACAAAGCATGAGAAAAACGTGGTAGACAATGATGGCTACAGTAACAAAAAGACAAACAAAACTAAAAAAGGTTAGTTGCAGGTCTGGCCAAAACTATTGAATCAATCCCAAAGGACAGAGGGATGTTGGAGCATATTATCTTTTGTTATTAACCTACATATTAATTAAAGCTGTATCTCACAGAACTTCTTTACTTATTTCTCCCCTTTCTGAACTGGGTGGAATCTGCTATTTTGTTTGGGGACAGAAGGCACGGTCTTGCCTTTGTCCTTTGTTTACACAAGGACTTCCCAGTGCTTTCACCTTAGACAACTTGTTTTCCTTTTAGGGAACAGAAGCCAAGTTAGATCTTGAAGCTGTATTCATGTTTCATAGCTTCAGCCGTATGCATTAGTTGCAAAGGACCAGGCTGCAAAGTGGGGAAAGTTGAGGGTGGCATCAGTAATGAAAGCTATTGCTTAGTGAGTTTCTGATATTCTGCAAAGCCTGGCTGGATCTGTGTTTGGATTTTCTTTTGGGTCATTCAGCAAAGAAGGAAAGCTTAAGCAAACATGGAACCTGAAGAGGCGCCTCTGATAAAGTAGATGCCTTGGGTTCCTGCATTTTTCTCCTGAATGTTTCAAAACTTCATTCGCATTCATAGGCAAAGCGGCATCAGAAAAGGGCTGCTGTGGGTACTTCAAGCAGTGATATTAAGGTCCTCCATGGTCTGCTCAAGGATGGAAAGCCTTTGAGCAAAGTTACTGGATTTCTTACTTAGTAAAGGGGCAACCCATTTCACCTTGGGTACATTTAATACTTTGACTTCTTGCTGGAATTTGGATTCCAGAAAAAAACCTGATTTCTCATGGGAAGAAGATCCTGTGCTGTAGTATTGGTTGTTGGGTCAACCTGAGAACCCAGTGGTTGAGTAGGTTGATTGTTGAGTCAGTGAGAGGATAAATCTCTGGGCAGCAAAACTGAGGATCTGGGGAATAATAAGCAACTACAGTGGTACCTTGGTTTACAACCATAATCCATTCCAGAGGTCCGTTTGTAAACCAAAACAGGTTGTAACCCAAGGCGTGCTTTAGACAATGGAGCCTCCAAAAAAATTTGTTCATAATCCGAAAAAAGGGTTGTAATCCAAAAAAAGGTGGCAAACCAGTACACGCACTTCCGGGTTTGATGTGTTTGTAATCCAAAACGTATGCAAACCAAGACGTATGCATACCAAGGTACCACTGTACCTCGAATGATCCTATGCACTGTAGCTTTCCCAGAATCAAGTCTATACTTTACCTTCCTGTGGGTCTTCCCCTTGACAACAGATGGTTCAGAGGACATTGAAGAGAGGGCTGCACTTTTATGAGCATTTGTCCCTTTCCTTTTACTCTGTACGGAAACTTAACAGCAATAGCATCTTTTAAATTGGAAGCCTCAGAAGTATTAGAATTCTGTAAGAGCAGGTACCTCTTGCCAATGAGTTGTTCCCTTTGTAGCATTGCCATCAGTCAGGAACATACGGGCTTACGGAATGTTCCTGTGCCATTTGGTGGCCAGGAAAATACTGAGATTTGATTGGTATTGGAATGGCACTGTAGCATCCACCTAGAGGCCGAACTAGGCTAAGCGGTGCTGGGGTTCATTTCGCAGGGTGAGTCCTGACAGCCCAATGCAAGTGGGATTGTTGCAAGAGACTGTCGGACAATGAGCGATCTGCATTTTGACCTTAGCTGCAGAATGCTGCCTGGTTGGAATATAGAGTTAAAAAGGAGGTGCTATGAGATGAAGTTGAAAAGGGAATGAGCAAAGAGGCGTTGGGTTTTTGTTTGAAAAGAATGGAGGACAGGAAACTGGGAAAAGCAAAGAAGGTGTTAAGAGAGCAATGTGAGTAAGAGTAGAGGCAGCTTGTGTGCTGGAGAAGACAGGACTGCTTCAGCTTGAAGCAAAAGACAGGAGACGAAACTGAAGGAGCAGCAGGAAAAGGGGTCAGCAAAGCCTTCAAGCAAGCTGAAGAAGCAATAACCCAACTGAGAAGCAAAAATACTCGACTTTGTATTGACCCAGTCTCTCAGATACTCCCCCCCCCCATTTGTGTCCCAAGTCTTGTAAGTCTCACCTGCCAAAATAGAAATAAAAAATCACAAATAGCTTTGAAATTCCAACCTAGCTCAAATCCTGCATTGTGCAGTATCCTGCCCTTTCCCCCAGTTGCTCTTTTGCAGTTTGCAAAAAGAATATGATCATTTATCTTAACAGGGGGTGGGGGAAATACAAAGACAATTTAAGACTCTGCCAGTAGGGTAAGGATGGAGGAAAACTTTGTGTTCCTACATCTATTTCCAAGTGTGGTTTCTCTCTTTTTGGTTAAAAAAAACACATTTCTTTCTTTTTCAAAGGGAGAGGTTCTGTTTAAATCAGGAGGTCTTTTGATACATTGGCCCTACGGACACCAGAGCTCTACCTTTGGATAAATCCAATTTATCCTATGGCTCCTGAGATGCCTTTTCAGAGACCCAAGGCACCCTAAATATCTTACTTTACACCTCGGTTCCGGTTGCTTAATGACAAATACACAGTAATCAAGTATTTCTATGTTTTTACATACTTCTAAGTCAGAAACATAGTGCTGCATATTACTTTCTCTTCATTGTCACATATTCCTTCCAGAATGCCCCTATTCCTCCCTTACCAAAAAAACCACCCCTCTCTTTAAAGGAAGACCTCAGTTCTGCTTTCTCAATAATTGCTTTTGTTATTTCAGTCCATTTACCTGCCGTTACTGTAAATGAAGAAACGGGGTTAGCAGAAGTTAACTTCAAAGAGAAGACTCCTCTAACTATCAAAAAGCAACCAGTGGCTACATCATTTGTCCTGCTTGAGTAAGTATCCACAAAGTTTCCTAAAGCACGTTAAATGTGAAATGGGACTGTGGAGAATATTGGGGGCAGGTACCATGTTATAGCTCTTGTATGATGGTTTTGCTTCCTCAGTGTTTCTGAGAGCATCAGCTTGGTAGAACCTTCACTGTATAAACCATTCTAAGAAATTATTATTACTTTTAATCACCCTCTTGTAAGAACCTAGTTTTATTTCAAGACTAGTCTACTGTTGTAACTTTCTAATAATTATTTCAGGGAGTATGTGAACGAGCAAAACAGCTTTGCTGTTGTTAACTCTCATGCATTAGATTATCTCAGAATAGCACTGAACTGTGTAGACCCATGCAAATTCCTGCATAACTCTTCCTGTATCTTGCAAGCAACATGTCTGTACCTCTTATATAAAATCACTCCAACTTTTGCATTTTTGTGTGTCCTCAAAAGCACAGTAATACTTGTTGACCCAACTGCAGAAGAGGAAGACCTGGCAACTGGGAATCTAACGATTGTAACTGATGAAGAAGGCAAACTGTGTTCTGTTTATAAGCCAGGTATGGGGCCAAACTGTAATGACTTTGTGGATAGGTCAATTAATCAGTCTTTCATTAAAAGTATTTGGCAAACTGCAGTTCTGCAATGAACACACAGCATATTTTAACTGCACCTATAGCTGCCCCAAAGCTCTATATTCATTTTCATCTCCATTTTAAGTATTGCTTTACTCCATGAAATTGTAATATGCAACAGGTTTCACTCATTAGTGTGGCAGCTCTCAAATCTGCTCTTTTTTAAAGCCAATGTGATAGAAATGTTAGAATTATACTGACATTGGTTTTTTTTCTACTTCCTTTTAAGGAGGAAGTGTAATAACAGGCACAAAGCTTCAAGACTGTATCAGCCGGGCAACAGTACGGCACAAAGAAGTGAAGAAACTAATGGATAAAGTGATCAAAAGCGTACAACCAACATAAACAATGGGTCTCTTAAGTAATTTGTAAAAAGTGTATTTGCTACGTTGCACAAACTCATCTCAAACAGAGACTACATTTATAAAGCTCAATTATTTCAAAATATCAGCCCACCTTGAAATATGTACAATACTGCAAACTGCTTCTTAAAATATTATGACTTTTTATAAAAAAACACACAAATTTTTGTTAGGTAAATAAATCTTGTTCTTCAGGAGTTGTTGTTGTCAAATGCAATCCTGCATGCTTCAGTATAACCTCGACATTCAATTTCCCCAGAAAACTATATTTTTCTATTTTAAAAACCCCCTTTAAATTTAAATATACATTCTATCTCAAATGCAGAATCACTGAGGTGCTTCTCTGTGTTTTTTGACTGCCTGCCTGAATGATGGTGACGTAGATGAGGTGCTTGTGCTGCTGCCACCGCCATAACCATTTGAAGGTGCAAGAAGCGTAACTGCTGCCAGGAAGGAGAAAAGAAAACTTTTTAGAGCTGAGATTTCACTTCAAGAAAAAATAATTACATGATACATCAGGGTTTCTTTTTTCCACATGAGATGTTTGAAATAATTAGAAAATATATGGCTTTCACCTGTCTTCACATGAAGGCAGGAACAGAAATTCGGATATATTTAAAAAATGAACTTAGGAACTTAAAAAAAACCAAGTTACCAATTTTTAAAGGCTTGGCTTATTATCCAGGAGGAAAAGACTTCTCACTGGTAGAGTGCAGGGAGCTTTTTTGTTTTGTTTTTTGGCCCAGATGTTTTATTTCCTCGAACCTTGTGGCCCAATTTGGATAGGTGGGTGTGACCATTCCTTCTGAATCTTAGTATGCCAATTGACTGATAGGTGGGCTGCCCTGCCCACCAGTCAAAAGTGCCTGTCGGGTGAGGAGAGATAGCAACCAATCAGATTTTGAATCCACACAAATAAGCCATGTCTCCCAGTAGAGCTGAAGGAGTGTCTCCACCCCCATCGTTCTACCCGGACACTGAGGTCCAGCTCTGAGGGCCTTCTGGCGGTTCCCTCCCTGCGAGAATTGAGGTTACAGGGAATCAGACAGAGGGCCTTCTCGGTAGTGGCACCTGCCCTGTGGAACACCCTCCTATCAGATGTCAAAGAAATAAACAACTATCTGACTTTAGAAAACATCTGAAGGCAGCCCTGTTTAGGAAAATTTTTTAATATTTTATTGTGTTTTAAATATTCTATTGGGAGCTGCCCAAAGTGGCTGGGAAAACCCAGCCAGATGGGCAGGGTATAAATAATAAATTATTATTTTTATATTATCCCTGTCCCACATGATGCCCAGTGGACAAGGTTTGGTGAAAACAGGTTAGATGTTGCCTGTCTCTGCACTTCAGTTTGATTAGACAGGTCATGCAATCAGAGCATTCTTGCTTATGTAATTCAATGCAGTCAAAATAACCAGCCCTGTCCACTGCATGTGGGAGCACTGAGGACAGCCTTGCCAATGGCTTTTGTAACCACTTGTGGTAGTTAGTTAGCAATTTCAGTATGAATACACTCTAGATCAGTTAATTTTTTCACACAAAGGGCAGCCACAGTTGGCACATTTTATATAGAAAAAACATGCTGCAGTTCCACTCGTATGTGGAAGGTAAAATATAAGCCAGATCACCAAGCCTTCAGAAATGATGGGGATCTCTGTTAACACAGTGGTGGTCAGGTGGAGGGGGTTTGTGTTAAGCACTAGGAAATCTTTTTGGACAAGAAAGCCTAGAAAGAGGATGGGCTCTCTCTGAACCAAAACAGAGGCAAGCTGTAGGAAATGAGTATCAAAAAGTTGCAGAGCAGCTTTTAAAACTTGGTTCATACAGAAAACGGACAGAAGCTCGTCGGCATGTGGTTTGGGGATTATTATTCCATAGGAGATGAGGATGAAAATGTTCCAGGTATTCCAATGAGGACACGCTAGAACAGGGAAATGAGTGTGCAGTAAGATGCAACACCCATATGTAATAAACTGAAGGTCTGTAAGGGAAAATGCATTTAAAGATGGACACAATAGTAACAGGTGGCCGCAAGGAGAGTGCTGGAATGCTTTTAAATGAGCCCATAGACAGAGTAGATGCATAGCTGTCAACTTTCAGATTTGAAAATAAGGGATCAGCAGCCTCACCTGTCCTGGGGACAGTCTACGGGATATCTAACAATCCGGGATAGCAGTGGGAAGTGGCGGGAAAAGGCGCTGGAATAAGGGAATTTCCCGCAAAAAAAGGGAAGGTTGACAGGTATGAGTAGATGTAATGAAAACCTGGTGGAATGGAGGGAACCAGTGGGATAGGGCTATTCCTGGAGGAGGAATCTATTGATGGTGTCATGCTGTATGGCAAAGAAGGTATAGAGCATAGGTAGAAAAAACCCGACCTCCAGGGCAACAGTGGTTAAACAAATTTGCAGCAAAACAGCCCTGTAAGGATGCTTGAGCAACATACCTGCTGCTGCCTGAGGCTGCATAAAATTCCCTACTCCGGTCAGGTTAACGACAGTTGACTGCTGAGCTGATAAGGTCTGGTCTTGATTTGTGGAAGCTTGATCAGAACCCTAGCAAAGAGAGAGGAGGTTAATAGGTAAAAAAGGTAACGGACCCCGGAACGGTTAAGTTAAGGCAGTTAATACCGGAACACTCGGCACTGGACAATGTTCTTGAGAACATAAGGAGCCAGATAGATCAGCCCAATGGTCTACCTAGCCCAGAACTCTGTTGCTTTCTCGGTGGCCGGCCAGCTGCCTATGGGAAGCCCCAAATCAGGGCCTAAGCACAAAGCATTTAATCTTCCTCTTGAAAAACAACAACAATACTCCTAGCTACAGCAAGATTACAAGAGCTATCTGCCATATAACTGATGAGGACCACAAGATAATTTCCAAAGTACTTTCTAGGATGGTGCAGAACTAAGAGTGGTTTCCTGCAAGCAATAGTGTGTAAATTAGGAGCCAGTCTCAGGAATGTGGACTCCTACCCCTCCATAGTGACATCTCCCCTTTCCAGCATTCACAGTATTTCTCTCTATGTGGGTGCTGATGGAAGCAATGGTTAACATAAGCACCGATTACCCATAACCACAGTTCACAGTGGGGTGTGCATAACGTGAAACTGGTGAATTCTGAGAAGCAGGGGTGGGGGAAAAGTCCTCAAAACATTGACTCTCAAATTGCAAACCATGGTTTGCATGGAGCCTGGGTTCCCTCTATACCAGCTCTCTTGTTGTCTGTGCAGTCTGTTCGTGGACTATTAAGGTGCTATCCAAGAAGGACTACCATACCATTTCCCTGTTCAAAGCAAGCTTCTACAAGAAAAAGATGAGTCTATGAACACTTCTAAAAGCTTATTACTCACAGGGAACTTTCTCTGAGTAGCTACCTATGGGAAGTACCAACTCTGGAAATTATTCCCTACAGTGAACAACTATCTAATTGATATTGCTGCCCAAGTAGCAATTTTAACACAAAGGTAAAGGGACTCCTGACCATTAGGTCCAGTCGTGGACGACTCTGGGGTTGCGGTGCTCATCTCGCGCTATAGGCCAAGAGAGCCAGCATACAGCCTCTGGGTCATGTGGCCAGCATGACTAAGCCGCTTCTGGCGAACCAGAGCAACGCACAGAAACGCCGTTTACCTTCCTGCCGGAGCGGTACCTATTTATCTACTTGCACTTAGACGTGCTTTCGAACTGCTAGGTTGGCAGGAGCAGGGACCGAGCAACAGGAGCTCATCCCGTCGTGGGGATTCGAACCGCCAACCTTCTGATTGGCAAGTCCTAGGCTCTGTGGTTTAACCCACAGCGCCACCCGCGTCCCTAATTTTAACATATCCAGATATAAAAAAATATTTCTCTCTCACTTGAATCAACCTCATTGCATGACAACAATTTCAGCAAAACCTATGTGGCTGTTTGCTTATCAGTATCATGCCAAATAGTGATTATGTTATTTTTATTGGGTTGTATCCAATGAAGTCATCCCATTTGGACAAGGACTTCTGCTTATGCAACAGGATTTCCTCTTTCCTGTTTGTATGTGATGTCAATAAAAGGTTTGATGATTATGATGATTTCCTCTTCCTGTATGGAACCCCTCACATCTTTTCTGGGGGTTCATTCAACACCATGGAGCAGATTTGGGGGGCATGGTTCTGAAGGTTAGGAAAGATATTTTGCTGAGAACCACTGCCAGTCAAAATAGACATTTCCAATCTACAGCAAGCAATGGCTTGATTCAGTTTAAGGTAGCTTTAGCTGCTCAATTGTTCTTTGATGAGGTTAACTCTTGACTTTGACTGTCCTTATTCCAAGTCCTTTTCATGTGTAGCTACAAGGAACTATCTCTCTACACATATTCCCAAAGGCAGCATGTATGTGCTTATAATATTAGTTTCAACAGGAATGCCTCACCTGATCTCCCTGCTGTTGAGGACTAGATGTTGTAGGCTGCTGTGATGGAAACTGGGATAGCTGCTGCTGTTGTTGCTGGAGGGGATTGAAAATCAGTGAGCCACCTGGAAGCTATTAGGTTTAAAGACAAGGGAGGGATAGGTCAGTTTGCCTCATTCTCCTATGATAAGCTACATCATAACCAAGACAGAGATGACATTTAATATTCTTTGAAAATTTCATTTATGGCTTCACAAAAAAATTAGTGTTGCTGTTTTCAAGACTGGTGTCAGCAGGAAAGTGCTTGCTACCATAGCACCCCTCCTAATGAAGTCCCCTCCTCCATTTCAACAAAATTTGGGGGATTCTAGTGTGGTGCATCTAGATCAAAATCACAACCAGGGAAGAAACCAAAAGCAAAGAAAACAAAGTATGTTTTGAGCCACACACAAAAGTCTAACCTGCTCACCCGGTCCACAATTCATTCTACTCATTTGGTGAGACTTGTATGTCCAGCCTAACCCCCCGCCCCCAAGAACCTGAATCTCTGCTAATAGCTGCAAAATTTGCACTTCGAGAAATGCTGGAAAGAGCATTTAACCTAGCTTGCTGAATTTCCCCTTCAACTGCTTCCCCCTATGCATTTTTTCTTGCGGAGTAAAGAAATATGTGTCAATCTGGAAGGAAAACAGCTGGGCAGAGGTGACTGCAAGGGCAGTGTGGCAGGTCCTATAAACTCACAACCTCCTGATTTGTAAATTTTTGATAGAGAACTATTCTGAGACCCAGGTCTCCAAAGAACAGGAAGTTCTAGTTTTGATGTCCTCAACGTTTTATGGCTATAGCATTCTTATCATTTGCTTTCCTATTGCTATACACCAAGGGAGACAGATAACCATCTGCATATGTGAAACTGAAATATTTTCAACAGCCTGGATGTTCTTAATTGTCAGTCAAGGGGGATGCAGCTATCTGAATTCACATCTAATATGCCCCTCGCAAAACCAGTATCGAAGAATTGATTTCCCAATCAATATAGAAAAATAGGACAACATACATCACCATACAATCTTACCTGTAGCAAATTCAAAGGGCGAAGGCCTGGAGCATTTTTTAAGCCAAAAGGGCCACCTGCTGAGATTAAGAGAACATTGTGATTTCCCTCCCTCTTCAGTTACATCCAAACTAGAGGTAGAATTGTATTGCTGAGTAATAGTAAAACAACAGAAGCTGATAAAAGCAAAAATATTTCGCCCCTTTCGGATTAAACTAAAGCTTTTCTCAAAACTGTCTCATTGACTCAGCTAAAATTTATAACAACAACAAAAGAGACAAAAAATCTGGTTATTAAATATATTCAGCAATACAATCTTAAGGCTCAGAAGAATGGTTGAGAGCATCTGCACTGAACCTCTCATGTATTATCTGGTTTCAATGCACAGAACAATGGCACCCAAACTCTGAATCCAGTTCCTTCTCTCTGAAGTCTGGAGGACAGCAAGCATACAAATCATATATTTAATACTAATTTGATATATTTATACCCGATAGATCAAAATGTGTGTGGCAGCTTACAAATCACGGATCAATAAAACACCAAACAAATCAGGAAATTATGGAATTTCATTATATTTGATTTTTATTCAGTTGTATGGTTTTATATTATTGTTGATGTAAGGTACTCTGCATCCTAACTTCTACAGGGTTGTATGTACAACTCTTAAATAAGTGAAGAAAGAAAACAAACTGCAACAGAGCAAAACTGAAGACAGTGACAGATAAAAGTGAAAAACTCTAAAAACAGCAGCCAATACCGTACCAATGCACCAAATTTAAATGTCTAGATAAGCAAGATTGATTTTACTTGGCACTGAAAGCTCTGTTTAACAACTTGCACCGGGCAAACAAATCTAGAAAGGAAATTCAAGTAACTAGGTGCCATTACTAAAGGCCCACTATTTGGCAACAGCCTGTCTAATCTCAGGAGATGGAGGAACACTGAGAAAGACCTGCTGTAAGTTACGTTATCAAGCAAAGAGGAACCTGTCTTCTGGAATTTATTAAGATTTGACGTGGGCAAGAAGAAATGGTGAATAAAGAAAAAAAGGTAGCCAACATATACACATGAACTTCTTACAGTACAGTTGTACCTTGTAAGTCGAACTGAATCTGTTCTGGAAGTCCATTCAATTTCCAAAACGTTCAGAAACCAAAGTGTGGCTTCTGATTGGCTACAGGAAGCTCTTGCAGCCAATCGGAAGCTGTGTTGGATGATCGGCTTCCAAAAATATTTCGCAAACCGGAACAGTCACTTCTGGGTTTGCGGCATTCGGGAGCTAAAACGTTCAATAACTAAGCAGTTCGAAAACCAAGGAACGACTGTATTTAGGAGATTCAGTCACATGGCATAAAGGGATTTTTCCAAAGCCCTGGAGATGGCTAATTCACATGCTATCAATTGTAACCAGAAGTAATTTCTAATTTTTTATTGCTGACTACATGGGTCATTAATGAGCCAATCAACTACTGCATTCAATTTTTCCATGACTTTTCCCGTTATAGTGGAAGTAGTCCCACACTGTGCCATTCCCATTCAATCAAGATGGAATTTCCTGCTGACCTGGCTGGGAGGAGGGTTGCACTGCAGCAGGCAGCACACTTGGCACCAGGCCTCCGGATGGTAAAATGCCACTTAGGTTGAGGCCTGCAGGGGTTATTGCACTAGTACTACACCCCAGCATGGGGTTTGAGCCGCTCATCAATGTCTGCGCTCCACTGTGCAAAAGAAAATGAGCAAGCATGAGACCAGAATGTCGTAAAACAGCACAAAGTACCGTTTTTGGTATCCAATAAATATAATAATAATAATAATAATAATAATAATAATAATAATAATAATAAATTTATTTATACCCCACCCTCTCCAGCCAAGGCCGGGCTCAGGGCGGCTAACAACCAATAATAAAAACAAGTTGAATGAATACAACTTAAAAACAAGATTAAAATACAACATTACAACATTAAAATGCAGCCTCATCACAGGAGGAGAAGGAAAAAAGAAAGAGGGGGAGAGAATCAAATTGGCTCCAAGCCAAAGGCCAGGCGGAACAACTCTGTCTTACAGGCCCTGCAGAAAGAAATCAGATCCTGCAGGGCCCTGGTCTCAGGAGACAGAGCTTTCCACCAGGCTGGAGCCAGTGTTGAAAAGGCCCTGGCTCTGGTTGAGGCTAATCTGACTTCCTTAGGGCCTGGGACCTCTAGGGTGTTGCTATATATGGACCTTAAGGTCCTCCATGGGGCATACCGGGAGAGGCGGTCCCGTAGGTACAGGGGTCCTAGGCTGTGAAGGGCTTTAAAGGTCAAAACCAGCACCTTAAATCTGACCCTGTACTCCACCGGGAGCCAGTGCAGCTGGAAAAGCACTGAGTGAATATGCTTTTGCATCATTAGGGTTGAAGTTATATAGTTCAATCCCCAGCTGATTTTATTATGTCTTATTACTCAGAAAAAAAATATGTACTGAAACTTGCAAGTAAAATTTGCTGCTCTAAAATAAACAAGTCGGAAATGGGTCCATTTCTCCACACTGTCTAGATGACATCTTTTAGTTAGACCAGGGTTTCCCAAACTTGGGTCTCCAGCTGTTTTTGGACTACAATTCCTATCATCCCTAACCAGTGGTCCTGCTAGCTAGGGATGATGGGAGTTGTAGTCCAAAAACATGAACTCTTCCACATTAGGGAGCATATGAACTCTTCCACATAAGGGAGCATATGAAAAAGTGCCTAAAACACAACTCCAATGACAGTGAGAATAATGCTGAAATAAACTATTTCTTCATTATTAATATACAGTGGTGCCTCGCAAGACGAAAATAATCCATTCTGCGAGTCTCTTCGTCTAGCGGTTTTTTCGTCTTGCGAAGCAACCCTATTAGCGGCTTAGCGCTATTAGCGATTTAGCAGCTATTAAAGGCTTAGCAGCTAAAAGGCTATTAGCGGCTTAGAAAAAGGGGGGGGAGCGGAAAAAATTGGAACACTCGCAAGACGTTTTCATCTTGCGAAGCAAGCCCATAGGGAAATTCGTCTTGCGAAGCAGCTCAAAAACGTAAAAACCTTTCGTCTAGCGGGTTTTCCGTCTTGCGAGGCATTCGTCTTGCGGGGCACCACTGTAATTATTTCCAATATTTCAATACAGATTGTAAATATAACCCCCATCTAATACCTCTAGACTTCCCATCTCTTCCCTCCGTGACATCCTATCTACTTGTTACGCTGCATACCCTCTTTGACCACCCTATTTCATTCTAGTCTTTCTCTTGGTTGTTAAGTATGCTGCTCATAGATCTTTTTTCTTTTTCTTTTTGCAAATCATCTTTATTGGTTTCTTTTAATTTACATTCATAGAATCACATTACAACATCTCAGTTCTCCTATGACTAAACTTATATTTCTAAATAATAATAAACAAAACAAAAACAAAAATTTGTGCTTATTGACATTTGGTTCGTTTGTCTCTTTAAGTAATCTACCCTCAGCTGTGTCTCATCCTGATCTCTGACTTTTGTCATTATGCTGGCTAATTCTATGTATGCAATCAACTTATTTTGCCACTCGTCTTTAGGGGAAATTGCTTGTTCTTTCCACTTTTCACGTGTAATAGTTAACTTTAAGCTCTCAAATCTAACAAGGAATGACGTCTCCAAGCTAAGCAAAAACTGAAGCTTTTAGCAATTCTTTGCTTTTTGCGCCAAATCCACATACCGTATTTTTCGCTCTATAAGATGCACCAGACCACAAGACGCACCTAGTTTTTGGAGGAGGAAACAAGAAAAAAAAAATTCTGAATCTCAGAAGCCATAACAGCAAAATTGCTGCGCAGTGAAAGCAGCAATCCCTCTTGCTGTTCTGGCTTCTGGGATAGCTGCGCAGCCTGCATTCGCTCCATAAGACGCACACACATTTCCCCTTACTTTTTAGGAGGGAAAAAGTGAGTCTTATAGAGCAAAAAATACGGTAATTATGGTTATCTTTTAAAACTTAAGAACGCAGCGCATAAAGCGTTCACTTTCACAGACAGGGAGCCGACAAGGGTTGGCAAGCCCTTATCGAGCCTGGCGTCGTGTCATCAGCACAGCATAATTCTGGGGCAAAATGACTGTAACAATCAAGACGTGTGAAGCGCCGTAGACAAAAAACCAACTTACCACACAGAGCCCACTACATTGATGAAGTTAAGTCCTGCAGAGTTTGCCATGACCTGGTTGGAGGAGGTTCCTGTAGTAACGGACGTTACCATGGTGGAAAGAGGAATGGTCATTACAGGCAGTGCCTGGCTCAGAGACATGTGCTGCTGAGCGAACGGGGAGAGCAAGGTGGGCTGAGGGGCGAAGCCTGAATCGTGGGGAGTAGGGGAGGCAGAATGGGTAATCAGAGTTGAGCTCTGAGCGTCAGAAGGGTGTGGGGTCGATGAAGGGGTGCTGGTTGGAGTAGGAGTTCCAGACCCTGCTCATTGAGAAAAATAAAAAGCACTAGTTTGTTATAAAAGGCCAGTCCTTTTGTAAAATAAGGTTCGCGGAATCTCACTTAGCTCTGATAGCTTGCTCCAGTTTTAAAAAAATAAATAATAATCAGTGAAACGCCAGGGTTAGTAATTTGCTGTTAATTACAGGTGTGCACAAACAATATCATTAGGCTTAATTCTGCAAATGAACACCAACGCTGCATTTCCCTATTAAATCGTTCTAACACTGACGATACACTTATGCAACTGCTATGAACGTTTTGAGAGCTACCTTTAAACAAAGCGTTTTGCTTGCCAAAAATATAGGCATTCAACACATGTAATAGAACATCTGCGTCATAAAACAAAGAAAAACAGATCTGAACAAAAAACACAGACTATGGTCAAACTGCGGCGGTGGGGGGGGGGAACAGTACAAATAGTTATCGGTAACCAGCTTGCTTAATTTAGGCCTAATTTGCAAAGGAAGGAAGGAAGCATTGCTTGTGGCAGAAAACAAACACTTGTGTGTTTTAAAGCATAAATTTGGCATGATGACATCATATCAATGGAATGAAAACAAAAAACCAAAGCTCTTGAGGTGTTTTCGTTTTATGTTTTGTTTTTTTTAGCTTTCATGTCCTGCAGAAAGAAAGGAAAGAAATGTGAATGTCCAGAAGCTGTGAGCAAAGCCTTATTTACAGCAACAACTGTGTGCAACAGATTTATACAATTACTGCTAGCAACATAAAAAGAAGGGAGAGGGTTGTGTGAATCAAACTATTGGAAAATTTATCAAAGCTTCCTTACAGGTTTTCTTTGTGCAAAACAGGAAGGCAGAAAAATGACACCTTTTGAGCCACCCAGACAATTTTAGATTATGCCACACTCAAGCGACAGGACATTGTGCAGCAGACTAAAGAACGGAGCAGGCACCTATAAGCTATTCTTACCAATTCCCTCTTTCTCGCCTTACGAGCTACTATCTATTGAGACATGTAACTATTTCAAAAGTAGGTAAAAATCCACAGCGATGCAGTGATTCTGTCCCAAAATTAAAACTTGGCTGCCACTCAACTGAGTAAACACTTAGCAAAATGGTGTTGTCTTGAAATTATTCTTACATTTTCATCATCAGCAATGATTTGTAAAACGATATAGGAGTGTTTTAAAAAATCAGTTTGTAGTTTATTGTATCACCACCTCAAGACTGATCATGTTATTTACATACACAGAGATACAACTGCACCGTATTTGACGACATTTAAGAAGTTTTAGCTGCTTTTAAAAAAATGCAAATTTAAGGAGGCATTAAACGAGCTACTGTTTATACACTAGCAGAAAGGGCTGCACTTTGGGAGCTTCTACAGTCACATTAATTATCAGGCTGTGTCAAAGCGAGGGACCAGTGAATCTTGCATAAAACGGAATAGAACGTATACACAAACGGTGCATACATATATTTATACAGAGAAACGAGTACAGTTACAGCAAACGAAGTACATACAGTACATACAGCCTGCCTTAAGTGATGCAAACTTTATACACAATCTAGGGTACAATGGACATTTAGATTCTCCAATCAGCTGGTTAGGAAGTTTATAGCACGAGAAGCCTAGGAAGACTTAATGGACAATTTAGGGCGGGACTCACTTTGTGACGAGCTTGCAGGAGACATGGCGGTTGGAGAAAGCATGCTCAGTTGATTCAGATCCAGAGACTGCTTCCGAGACACACTGGGAGGCTTGGGAGGAGGAGGAGTTGGGGATTTTAGGTGGCCACTTGACTGCTGTGAACTAAAAATGTTACCTGAAAAAGCACAAATAATCCATGTTACGTTCTGTGAACCAACACCAGAAAAGAGTTACCCTATTTTTTGCTCCCTAAGGTGCACTGGATCATAAGGCGCACCTAGTTTTTAGAGGGGGGGGGGAATTGTTCCCCCCCCCAGCCCCAAAGAGCAGCCTGTCCACTTCTCCCAGAGCTTCTCGAAGCTGCTGGGGGAAGCCCAGGTCCCCCCCCCAGCCCCAAAGAGCAAAGAAGCCAAGACAGCGAGCGGGATCTATCCCGCTCGCTGTCTTGGCTTGTGCCATAGCTGCGCGCAGCCTCTGCCGATGGCACAAGCCAAGACAGCCAGCGGGATGGATCCCGCTGGCCGTCTTGGTTTCTTTAGCTGCGCACAGCCTCTCCAGCTGGGAATGGCAATTCCCCCACCTCCTGCAAAAGCCCACAGGAGCCGCGCACCCTTTAAGGAGCGCACGGCTCCTGCAGGCTTTTCGACGAGGAGGGAAAAGGGACTGGTTGGCTGCGTCAGTCCATTCTCCCTCCTGGGGAAAAGCCCGCAAGAGCCGCACAGAGCTTGTGGCTTTTCCTGCCTGCCTCCCCCCTGCATTCACTCCATAAGATGCACACACAGTTTCCCTTACTTTTTAGGAGGGAAAAAGTGCATCTTATGGAGCAAAAGATACGATACTTTGTTCTCTAAAGTGTGCGCTTTAGGTGTGCAAAATAAGAAGTGCACAGCAACATCTGCCATTGCTACCTGCAGCAAAAGGTAACCTCAATCTACATATTGCAGGTATGTAAATAGCTTCACCCCCTTCCTGTGCCAAATTTTGAAGCATGAAGGACCCTCTATAAAACTGATGCTAATTGCAGCCAGACAGGTTATAACGAGTAATTGGAAAAATGCAGAAGAGCTAGGGGTGAACCAATGGAGGGAAAAATAGAAAAATATTATAAACTTAGAATATCCAACTGTGAAAATACATAGAATGAAAGGGTTTAAGGTCAGTGAGGAGGAGGAGGATTGGTTTGAGAAAATATTGCATTATTTGGGCAGGTTTGAACAATTTGGGGCACTTAAAATGTTAAAAGTTAAATAAGCCTTGTAGAAGGAGGAGTGTTAAGGTATATAGAATTGTACATATGGTTGATTTGAATAGGTCATTATTGATTATGTATACCCAATGTATCAGCTGCCTGGGGGTTCTCACTGTTTGTGTTTTGGTTGTTGGTTAAAAAATAAAAAATGAGGGACCCTCTAGGACAGGTTTCCTCAACCTCGGCCCTCCAGATCTTTTGAGACTACAATTCCCATCATCCCTGACCACTGGTCCTGCTAGCTAGGGATCATGGGACTTGTAGGCCAAAAACAGCTGGAGGGCCGAGGCAGAGGAAGCCTGCTCTAGGATGACACCTGTCAGAGACCAGGTTGAGGAGTACAGCTCTGATGAGGAATGGTGGGAGTTTCCCTCTCCCCTGCACAGGATCCTGAAGCTGCCCAGGAGCAGTGGAGCAGTATAGATTTGGAACAGTGATTTGCAGAGGGACATAGTTCTGAAAACAAAAACTGGGAAGAACTGGGGGCGGGTGAACAGCAAAGTGAAGTAGAACTGGGAGAGAGTTAGAAAGTATCCAGCCTATCAGTCCAAGGTCACGTACAGCAGATGCGGTGGCTGCACAAAAAGTATGATGGTTGCGAGATCATGTTGCAAGACGCAAGTGACTAGGGGGGAAGTGGGTGGACACCTTAACTGGGAGCACCTTTTCTCTGAGATGGATTCTTTGTTCTTGAGCTGTGATCATTAAAATCTCTTTTAGGTTAAGAGTAATTTTAAGTAAGTCTCTAATTTTAAGTTAGAGACTTTTAAGTTAGTCTCTAATTTTAGTAAGAGACTAATTTTGCTTTGTTCTGCTTATCCACGGCCAAAGGGAGGTAGGAAGCCGTTTTCTCGAAGCCTGACTACACCTCATTTCCCAGTGGAAGGGGTACCTGCCAGTCTATTCAGAGGGCAGACTCTTCCCAATCAAAACTGCTGCCAAGGAGGGCATGACGGCGGTTTAAAACAAGGGGACTTTGTTCCTCGAGCAGATTTAGCAAGGTAGGTACCTTAATAAAAGCTGATGAGGTTGGCCGTTGCTACTGTATTGCAACAGAAGGTAAAAAGATGAGCAAGGCAAATTTATAAATGTATTTGGACACTGAGAAACAAAAAAAGGGAAAGCACAGCCAGGTCTACTCTCTCAAAGATATGAAGTAATTGAAACAAAGGAGAAACAAAGGGGTAGGAAAGCTGAAGCTAATGCAAATATATTTCACATCTGGCAACCAATGCGCCTTTTTGGTTTCAGATAGTACCGTATTTTTCGCCCCATAGGGCGCACCTAGTTTTTTGGGGGAAGGGAATAAAGAAAAAAAATTATTTTCGACCCCAGCCCCCAGAACAGGCTGCTATCTGCAAGCCTAGGGAGCCCGGCAGGAAGTCACGCTGGTCTCCCCAGGCTTGCGGATATATGCCCGGATATATGCCCGAAGCAGGCAGCTCTCCGGAAGCCTTGGGAGACCGACGGGAACTCCCGCAGGCTCCCAAGGCTTGCGGATAGCTTCCTGAAGCCTGGAGAGCGAGAGGGGTCGGTGCGCACCGACCCCTCTCGCTCTCCAGGCTTCAGCGAAAGCCTGCATTCGCCCCATAGGACACACACACATTTCCCCTTCATTTTTGGAGGTGAAAAAGTGTGTCCTATGGGGCGAAAAATACGGTACATGGGTAGATAAGTCTAAAAAGCCCAGGACACAAGTTTTCACAGCTCTCTAGCGGCTTTGGGGGCTCACTTACCAGAAGTAATATATTTAGAGTTAACTGTGGAAGAATATATTCGATTCTGATCAAACTAAGTCTCCTTGAGCAAAATATACATCAGGAGGCTTAGTTTGGCCAGAATCGAGTAATACGCCTCCAAACACTAAACATATTGCTTCCGGTAAATGAGTCACCATAGCCGCTAGAGAGCCGTGAAAATTTGTGTCCTGGGCTTTTTAGACTTGCTTACCCATGTACTATCTGAAAGCAAAGGGGAACACTGGTTGCCAGATGTGATGTCAGGAAAAAGCAGCAATGCGAAAGCCAGCTGCAGGTGTCTGGAATGCAAAACAGGATGTTGATGTCTGGGACTGTACTAGTGGAAAAAAGGGGCAGTCTATTCACAGCACTGAGCACCGGATGTTAGCTCAGAGTGTCATCTGACCTGTACTGGAAGTACAGGGGTGGAGTTTAGACTCTACTGTTGGAGTCTGAAGAGTGCAGACACGTTTCTCTGTACTGCTGGAATGAGAGGAATAAAGACATGTAAATAGATTTCTGTCTGACTCTTTTCCCCTCCCTGAGGGAAGCAGGGAGGAGGGAGGAGGGGTGTGTCCCTCTCACATTGAGTGGGATCGCCGATAGAGACCTTGCCGGGAGACGCAGACGGGGAGGTCAACAGGATCTCAAGCCGAATGCCTGGAGCAAAGGCCAGTGACCTCTGACTGTGGCTGAAAATCCTGACAGTTTTCTGCTCTCTTATCCTACTATTTATTTTTTTAAAAAAACCAACAATTACCTGAAGAGCTACTTCCTGAACTTGAAGGTAGCTTGATGGGAGGTGGTCGATGCTTCACACCTTTCCCCAGCACTGAAGACTGAATATAGCCTGACACACTCTCAGGCTGCTAGAAGCAAAACAAAAAAAACAACAACCCTTCTTACTAGATGTCAACCTTTTCTTCCAGCTTTCAGCCTTTTTCGTTCTTCCCTTTCTCAATTTGACAGGAGAACGAACACCCGAGTTCCTAATTTTTGATTCTGCAAAACACCGGTCCCTAATTCACTGGTACCTCTATTTTAAGACTAGTTCCCGGCATTCCACCCGACTCTCCCAACATTCTGAAAACGTTTCAGACTGCTCAGGAAACAGAACAGGGCGTTGGGTTATGCTGGCTGGGGCTGATTTGGTTCTTTCACACAAATTACTGGGGTTGTACTTGAAGATGTAATTAAAAGGAGCCAAAATTTCACCAGTGGACAGATTTAGCCCTATCCTCATCGCTCTCATTCACGCATATCGGGAAAAGCAGTCTTAAGATAGAAGAAAGCGGATGGGGCAAAAGCCAAGCAGTTAAAAGGTCCTTGGGGGGGGGGATGATTGTCCCTGTTGTGTAAACTTGAGATTAAATGGAATCCTATGGAATCACTGCATTTTTTAAAGAGTTACAAAGGTGTCATTTCATTCATTCATTAATAACTTACTTCCATTTCCTTCCCAGGAGAGAGCTGGCTTAGATGGACAGATCCGCAGGAGTTGTGAAGCATTTTCACTGGGCATTTAGCTTCGTTTTGAACTAGCTCCTGGTACTGATTGACTACTCTGTAACGTAACATTAAGCAGAGGTCATTCATGAGATCATGTAAGTACTAGGTGAAGGCATCTCCAGAACCAAAACAATGCAGAGGCTTCTATATTCTTGCATTTTCTCTATTCATTACTTCCAATCAACAAATTATGGAACTGAAGTAAAAGACCATACCTAAGATTCAATGATAATTAAAGTGACATGAGCAGATTTTACTCAATTTTTTCAAATTCTTCTGTTTTACAAATACAGTCTAATTTGGCACCCTCTTCTCCCAAGCTCAATATTTATTCTGAGAAGCAGATGGGGTTGGGATAGTACAAAAAGCAGCACAATGAGGAGGTGCATGCAAAACAAATAAAGACAACCAGGGGATGGATGAGCATGGTAACATGTAGAGGATGAAACTCTTCCATGAACACTGAAGGTTTTTTTAAAAAATAAACCAACAGAATCACATAACCATAGAGTTGGAAGGGACCACAGGGGTCATCTAGTCCAACCCCCTGCAATGCAGAAATCTTTTGCCCAACATGGGACTCAAACCCACCACCCTGAAGTTAAGGGTCTGATGCTCTACTAACTGAGCTATCAGAGATTCCTTTTGTTTCTAAACACCATGCTGAAACCATTAAGGGCTAGAGAAAATAAGAGCGTTTGGATTATGTGCATGTTGTTTTTCCAAATTCTGTAAAAAATAAAATAAAAACCCTCAGGCTGTCATGCAGAAATCAACCAGCAATAACCACGGAAGCTAGTCTATTGATAACTATTGATCTAAAACCAGGATGGGAAAATGGTGGCCCTCCAGATGTTGCAAGACTACAACTCCCATCATCCCTGACCACTGCCCATGCTGAGGCTGACACGAGTTGGAGCCCTGCAACATTTGAAGGGCTGGCCTCATGGCACTGAGTTCAGGAACAGAATTCATTCTGAAAAAGAGGACAAAGAAAACGGAGGGTCGCTATCAATCTGAAGACTACGGCAGGAGCAAGAGTCTCGCCATAGAGGTGGCGGTTAGTTGCAGGCATCTTCCACGTAGCTGATCTGGGAGCAGGAGAATAGCCGCTCAAAGCACACTGCTAAAGGGTGCAGACTGTTCAGGGATAAAAGCTTGCTAGTGAGCAAGGGTATACATCCAAGTATGAAAGGAGGATGGAACAGAAAACAAACACAGCTCGGAAAGCTGCCTAATAAGATTCTGCAGGAGAACTCAGTTCTTAGCAAAACAAGAAATATCTAAAGAGAAGACAATAAATGACTAATGAAGTTAGCATTGCATAATTAAAGGAACAGCAGCCAGGTTCCATTACAGGAGTACGATTAGATGACAAATTGTCTTGCCTTATTAGAGGGATGAAATTTCGCCCTCTCCAGAATTGCAGTAACAAAAGGGTTTCAGTAATATGTAAGAAATATTTCAGCTACAGGACACAAAGAAGAGTGAAAGATGCTTTGGCGACTTTCACCTAGTACCACCAGGAGTCCCTTTGAAAATAAATAAATGTACATATACTGTTAGTATAAAAGTGTGAGTAATGCCCATGGAAGTGTGAGCTGGAGGAAGCTGACTTTTCTACCTCTTCCTCCCCTTGACTGGCCAATAAAAAGCTTATTTCTTTCCTAAGGGTCTCCTTCTGATATTTAGGGATTCCCCCTTCCCCCAGACCAAGCACGCTTCATTTCCCAGGACTTCCTACTCTTGAGAGCAGCTTTTCAGTGAGCAGGTAAGCAAGAGAGGGCCCCAAAGTCAGCTTCTGCCAGTCCCTTTCCATGGGATCTCCTTCCATGGATCCAGCCCAAAGTGTTCCAACAGCAAAGTTGGGAAATAAACTCGGAAAATGCAGGTCAGATGGACCAATGTTAATTCTAGCGCTAAGAAGCATGAATGGAAAATACTGAATCACAAAGCATGAATCACAAAAATACTGATGAACCCCTTACCTTTCTGCCTCTGTCTTTGAGCCAATAAGAAAACTGTAGGGGACACAATACAGGAATTAAAGATTTGTTTAAGGCAAAAAGAAGAGTTGACATACATCTGATCAGTTGAGGTGGACACTATTATAAAGCCAGTGTGGACTAATGCTTAGAGTTTAATTAGAGCGTTGATTAGGACTGTAAATTTGGGGAACTATTTGTTGGGATTTTTGACTACGTGCAATTCTGTGCAGCTTCACACAGAGTCAATTAAGAGTTGGCCGACAGCCAAGATGACTGAGCAGAGAGGAGTTACCTGCCTGGAGATATGGAAGCCTGGAAACAGCTTCTCCATTGGTTAACGTCTCACACAGGCATAATGATTTATGACCTTACTGACTGGAATGTTTGCTGTTGGTCAGTATGGTGTTCTTAATTCGTTCCAGAGGTCCGTTCTTAACCTGAAACTGTTCTTAACCTAAAGCACCACTTTAGCTAATGGGGCCTCCTGCTGCTGCCGCACGGCCAGAGCACGATTTCTGTTCTTATCCTGAAGCAAAGTTCTTAACCTGAAGCACTATTTCTGGGTTAGCAGAGTCTGTAACCTGAAGCATATGTAACCTGAAGCGTATGTAACCCGAGGTACCACTGTAGTAACTTGTAGAGTCTGCTGTAAATAATAAACACCTATAAGTAACCAAAATAAAAAAATTCCTTCCAGTAGCACCTTAAAGACCAACTAAGTTAGTTCTTGGTATGAGCTTTCGTGTGCATGCACACTTCTTCAGATACCAAGAACTAACTTAGTTGGTCTTTAAGGTGCTACTGGAAGGAATTTTTTTATTTTGACTATGGCAGACCAACACGGCTACCTATCTGTATAAGTAACCAAGTTACTAGTAGCAGCATCTGTTCCTGCTTCGTCCATCCTGCCTGCAACTGATTGCTTTCTGGAACTCTGTGTATGCTCTGCTAAGGTCTGGCTGCAAAACACCAATACTATTCAACTAGATATTTGGGCTAGCACTAACACAATAGGGCTTTGCCCCTTGCCCCCCTGCACACCCCATACCACCCCCAAACCTGTTCTGGAGGGTTGGGCAAACCCCAGACCAGAATTAGGGGGAGCTCAGGGAGAGGAGAGGAGCAAAACATTCCACTCCTCAGGAAAAATCCTTGCGCTGGTGGAACATTCTGCATTCTACATTCAATATAGCACATTAGTCCAAATTCCCACTCAGCCCTGAAGTTCGCACAGTGACCTTGGGGAAGTCACCATCTTTCAGCCAAACGTTTTTCATGGCGGGTGGAGAGAGAGAGACAGAGAAACATGTACATCGCCTTGAGCTCCTTGAGAACAGAAGCAATATAAATGGAATAAATAAAACGACTATTAGTCATTGCTGCAAATGGAAGCTTCTTTATATTCAGAAGCTGTGTGTTTCAAAATATTAGATACTGGGAATGAGCAACAGGGGAAGGTCTGTTGCCTTGAGGCTCAGCTTGATTGTACCAGAGATTTTTGTCAGAACACTTTTGGAAAAGAACACTGGGCTGCAAGGTCTAACTCAGTATGGCTCCTGTGCTGAAGGAGCTGGCTAGCTGTCTTCCTGCACTAATCCTCATTTCTTCACTAACTCAAACAGTAACAGGTAAAATTTATTTTTCTGAAAAACAAAGAAATGTCATTTTCTATAAATCCACATAAATGTGTCCAAAATGATAAAATACGTGTTTTTCTCCAAAATTTAAGATGAAGGCCACTTACTGTGATGGAATTGTTGAGCTCTCATTGTCTTCGTCATTTTTAATCATTTGTATTTTACCATAGTATAATGGATTTCCCAATGACTGAAAAATGGTCAGTTTTGTTTTCTGAAGGTGACTGCCAACTTCGCATTCGAAGACATAATCATCTTTTATTTCCTGTCAAAGAGAGAAATATTGATACAAGCAGACCATTTCAAAAGATCCCTCCAATTCACAGATTAAAAGGAGACAAACCGCTGGAGAGCCCTTGAGAGAAGAGGCAGGGTGTACATTTTTAAATTTTGCTTCCAAGTTAATTCTAGAGGAAGAATAGAATCACAGAATTGTAGAGTTGGAAGGGACAACGCAAAGGTCATCTGGTCCATCCCCCAGCGTTGCAAGAATCTCAAGAAGCGGTCCCCCATCCAATGTGAAACCATCCTTGTCCCTGCTTAGCTTTGCAAATATGCTAGCAGTTTTATTGCTGCACCAGAGTATCAGTGCCTTTAGGCCTGTCTCCAAATGAGTTCCAAATGGGCCACTATTTAAGCCGTTTCAGGGAGCAGAGGAAAGCAGCAATAGGTAACCAAACAAACCGCTGTGTTGGAAAGAAAACGTCAGCAATGTCTAGGCCAGTGTTTCCCAACCACTGTTCCGCGGCACACTAGTGTGCCGCGAGATGTTGCCTGGTGTGCCGCGAGATGTTGCCTGGAGGGAGGCGGGCGAGTCGGGCGGCGAGAGGCGGGGCGGCGGCGGCGAGGAGGAGAGGCCGCCCAGCGCGGGGCTCTCGCCATCTGCCTGCCTGGCTGGCTGCGAGCTCGGCGGGCAGCGCCTCCGTCCGCAGCGCCCGCCTCGCGGCTCTCATTCCCTGCTCACCCAGCCAAGCCGCGCTCTCCTTCCTGCCTCGCTTTGCTGACTCCTCCCCCCCACCCCCAAAGCTTGGAGGTTCCCCGGCAAGGGGGAGGAAAAAAAATTGAAACTTACACTTTCGTGCGTCCCTCCCGGCGTGACGCTGCGCGCTGACGTCACGGGGCTGTAATGGTGGTGTGCCTCGAGATTTTTTTCATCAAATAAGTGTGCCTTTGCCCAAAAAAGGTTGGGAAACACTGGTCTAGGCAACATGATGATCATGTACACACGCAATAGGCAATCTTTATAGAATTCCTTCAAACCATAACAAGTACAAAATGAAATCTTTAGTCTCAAAGTCTCTGAAAATCTTTAAATGAAGCGAGGTACCAGACTTTGTAGTCACATTATTACATGAGCACTGTTCCACAGCATTTGATATTTTCATTTACATACATTCATTCAAAATAAGATGGGTTTATGAAGCAATTCTAGATCCTCCCACCACGCTGAGGAAGAATTCTACGAAACAGTAGTCAACATCCGGAATCACTGTTCAGGTTGGACATCATATTTGCTGAATACACAAAGCTTCACAACTTGTCTTTCATCGTACAAAGTCTGGTACCTCGCTTCATTTAAAAATTTGAGACTATGAGACTAAAGACTTCATTTTGTACTTGTTATGGTACTTGTTATGGTTTGAAGGAATTCTATAAAGATTGTCTATTGCGTATGTACATGGTCATCGTATTGCCTAGACATTGCTGAGGTGACATCCTTTGCTGGCTGCAAAGTTGCCACCCAAGTTAACCACACAGCTAAGTGAAGCTACAAATGTCCATGCCTTTTGTAAGAGTCTACCCTACTGCTTCTGTCCCAATACTGAATAGAAGAACTTGTTCTGCAGCTCAGATAGAGACCTGTATGCTTCTAATCTCGTCAGTTTCATATTCAGCAAAGACTTAAAACTTCCTCCTCCTTGCTGGGTTTCTGAACCCAAACAGCAGAAAGGCAGTTCTGCTCCGAGAGGGTTTCATTGTGCGTACAAGGCACATTCAATATAGGCTAGCAATTTGGGCAAAGGAAAAATCCTTGTCTACCCAGTTTGTCTATCAATTTCAACGAATCTGCACCAACTTTGGGTATCACCACAATAATGTACTGAGGAAAAAACAACAAAAATGGGGGGGGGAGAGAGAGATCTAACAACCTAACAACAAAAATATAGGATTCACGATACGGGCGGAAAGTCGTTATTTTTCCCACCCTGATTTTGAGAAGCTGCTGAGGACAGTCTAATGGTTTCAGTTTCTCATTCATTTCAATAGAGGCAAATCAAATCCCTGAGTTAAACTGTATTTTTAAAAAACTGAGAAGGGATGGTGGTAGAAATGAAACAACACAGAGCAACTGACCACATAATTGATGAGAAGTACATGGAGTACACAAAGTGGTTTGAATTTGCTTAAAAAAATAATATCACATTTTAAACTGCTACCAATCCCACCGACTTGGGAGGTCTAACTGATCAAACACCCTAATTCAGAGGCAGTTGCTTCTGAGGCTCAATGTGAGACATGGCTCATGAACAGAGAAGACTACAGATCCATGATGGTTTTAGTTGCACAATCAACAGCAGCAACAGCAGTTACCTCTCAATGACATGTAACCGCACTCCTGAAAAAGTCACAAGACCCATTTCCCCGTATTTCCTAATAACAATTTGAAATGATTCCTAGAGCCTTCCCTTACTCACCTAAACACATTCAAGTACTGATTGTTCTCTGTGTTCCTATCTTTTAGAACACGAAGTCTCTTAATTATCGAAAAGGTTAGCAAGCAATCTACTATTACTCACATGAGCGGGCCAGACACTGGGTTGTGAGTCATCAGGTTTGATAGATTTTTCCACTTTGGCGTATTTTTCCACCTTCAGAAACAGTTAAGAGATCAGTAAATTAAAATGAGAGCAGATTAAAGATGTGGATGAGGAGCATAAATGTCCTTATCATTGAAAAAAGAATTATAATCATACTGATGGGTTCAGAGAGTGAAGGCAAGAGAATCCTAATGAGGGTTTATTGAGTTGTGATGATCCTTACAAGTGGGAGAAATGAATTCCCAGAACAGGCATGATTATAAACCTCACGTTTTCAGTCCAGTTTGTATCTTGACAGATCCCACCCTCTTCAAATATAATACATCCTTTAAATAATGGCTCTTACATGTTCACTTATTTCAACAGGCCTTACAAAAACGGTGTAATTAATCTGATTTAAAATCTAGAAGTTTTCATTTTTAAATGTTCTTCTTCTTAAGCTAGCCAATTTATTCTTAAGGACTGGGATCTGTCTTCTTTTCAGAAGAAAATGAAAATGAGCGACGTCCAACCAGCAGCTATGCTAAACAGAGGTAGTATTGAACTTGTTCTGCTATGCTGAACAGAGGTAGTGTTGAACTTGTTCTGCTATGCTAAACAGAGGTAGTGTTGAACTTGTTCTGCTATGCTGAACAGAGGTAGTGTTGAACTTGTTCTGCTATGCTAAACAGAGGTAGTGTTGAACTTGTTCTGCTAGTAGGCCGGCTTATATAAGCAGAACTTCTTGAACAAGATGTTTCAGAAGCAGAGAGATTACATTGGCATGTACAGATCTGTAGGTACAAGCTCCTGGGCCAGAGCTCCAGCAGAAGACTGACAGCTTTGGATACAATCCTATGAATGACAAATTTTACTCATCTCGGCATGTTCCAGAAATCTATGCACTTACATCCACTTCAGACGGCGCCGTCAAATAGCAAGGATTCTGTTTCCACATATCCACACACTGGAAAAAAGGAAACCAAATATTTAAATGAACAATAGTTATCGGAGTAAGTAAGATTATCTATCTAATGGGCTGTCTTTTAAAAACATGCATACATTTCCAGCTTTGGAAATTTTGAGGTCGTACTGCTGGGCTCCCTTCTTTTCCTTTCTTTTCTGCAAATAATCAAACAACCTGAGCTGCGGTGGTGTTGTACAGTGAGACACCTCCTGCTGCCGATTCAGAGATGACCTGGAGTATCTCTTGAAGCACCTGTAAAATATTGAAAATATTAACGGAAAGAATACAGGCAGTTTGGAAAATTTTCATACCAGCTTGCTAGAGTGGCCAGGCATCCTCTTTCATAGCAGATAATCCAGCATGAAAGGCACTGTGCGGATAGGTGCCTAATTTACTGTGTGTCCGATACCAGATATACAGGAAAGGCATACCAGTTCTCAAGAGACATTATGGCCAGTGAGTTGTCAATATTTCTCTTTTCACTAGTTAATCCAGTGTCAACCCAATGGCTTGACTGCACTGCCAGCCTGCTGAGCTGAAGCCTGAAATGCTTCTGAGACATTATGGTATGTGATGGAAGACTGCCATTTCTTTCAATGGACATTGTATGCGGAAAGAGGACTGCCCATATAGGCCCTAAAACAGTAGTCACTATTTTTGTGTGTAACTTCTCTGGAAATGGAAATGGGAAGTCACTTCTCAGGGGCAATTTTCCAGCGGCAAATGAGGTTTCAATTTCTGTCATGGCAACAGGCCACCGGCTGAGTTTGGGCTGAATAATTATTATTTACTAATAATCATCCATACAGATGTCTCTAGGCGAAGTACAACAGATAATGAACTAAGGAAGAAAGACCATGTCTACACTCTGGTCACATCACCTCACAGAAACCTCTCAGCTGAGGGGTTGAATAAGGGGTTGAATTTATTTTAGTGGGGTGTAATAGGGACCCCTGACCATTACCTCCAGTTGTGCTGTCTCTGGGGTTGCGCCACTCATCTCGCTTTATGGCGGAGGGAGCAGGCGTACAGCTTCCGGATTAGTGGCCAGCATGACTAAGCCGCTTCTGGCGAACCAGAGCAGCGCACGGAAACACCGATTACCTTCCCGCCAGAGCGGTACCTATTTATCTACTTGCACTTTGACATGCTTTCGAACTGCTTGGTGGGCAGGAGCAGGGACTGAGCAACAGGAGCTCACCCTGTCACAGGGATTTGAACTGCCAACCTTCTGATCGGCAAGTCCTAGGCTCTGTGGTTTAACCCACAGTGCCACCCGCGTCCCTTAGGTTGCCTACCCATGCTCTAAAGCTTGCATTCACTCAAAGAGCTATCTAATGATGCAATTCCAGGGACTGGTGAGTGATTCTTTTTTTAAATGATCACTGTTCATCACAAATGTGTTCTGCTCCAAACAAAATGTTAAGGGTGTTTGTTCTGGGAGAAATTTCTACAGACATTCCAGGTCTTTGAACAGATTTTTAAGATCAACTAAAATGTTCTTCAAAACTTAACAACAAATAACTTCCCCCCGTTAAAGCAGCCTATTCCGTTGAACCAGACTTTATAAATCAAGGACCAGTAGATTATGACTTTCCGATACCTTTTCATTGGGCGAGTATTCATCTTCTGCTTGTTATAATGAAGTCTGTTCGCTGTGCAAGTTACTGCAATTGAAGGATCCAGACACAGAGGTTCTGCTGTAGCCAGTATCAGTTGGCTTTCTAGCAGGAGTTTGTCTTCCTATAATACAGAGAGTGTTCTAAAACTGCAGTAAAGACTGCAATCCTATACACATTTACTTGGGAGTAAGTCCCATTTAACTCAATAGGACTTATTTTCAAGTACACAGCAGGCAACTTTTGAATACTTGCTGAACACCCTGCAACTAAAGTACGTCTTTCCACAATGGTTAATTGATGCCTGTTTTTAACCTTTTTATATGGTGTTTACGGTACAGTTTTATGTTTTATTGTGGCAAACCATTTCAACAGATAAATATTTTTTTAAATAAATAAGCATGCATAGGACTGGCTACACGTTACAAATATTTTAAACAGTATTTGTAAATATTTGAACAGTATTTTTGGCATTAACATACATGATAGTTGAGTGTATGCACAGTGTGAAACAGCTGTTCTCTACTTGTAATCTAAGTGATTATTATACTTTCATATCACAGGGACTTAAGATTGTGTTTGAGAGAAGGGACCAGCAAACACAATTGCCCAAAAATCTGACATCGCTCTCCTCTCTTCAGAACTACTATGGTTCTTGCCAAAGTTTCAATAATCTAAACCGAAATTTCTATTAACAGAAACTTCGGAAGATTCCCAATTTGAAATTGCACATGTGAGCATCACTTAAAAATCAGAGCATGCACACAAGCCCCTTTCTGCCATCCATCATCTCAATGGGACCTTAGGGTGGATCGTGGGTAACAATAATTACAGATGGGGTCAGGTGGAATTCTACTTGGGCAACAAGGCATATCAGCCTCCTCTTTCCTGCTGCAGCCCCTTATGGGCAACCCCCAAAGCTGCCCGGAAGGTCAGCTCCTGCCCCCCTCCCATGGCACGGGATGTGTTAAGAGGATCTTGAACTCCCACAATACAAACAGATCTTGCAGAAGAAATGTTCTGGATTCTGCCCAATATTGATATTAATAAACAGAATCATGCAAAATAGGTCTAGTCCTCCGACTCACTATGACATATTCTCACTGAAGTGGCAAACTGCAGGGTCAGGTCTTGAGCAAATTTTCCTTCATACAAAACATTTCCAGCACAAAGAATATTATTTCCAGCACAAAGAAGGTGTCAGGGAAGACTCTAAACTAGCCTTTTCTCCAACATGCTTGCTTTCCAATCTTATCTGGAAGGGTTTTAAATATCTATCTATCTATCTATCTATCTATCTATCTATCTATCTATCTATCTATCTATCTATGGCACTGAATTAAATCACTTGAGAGCTCTAGCAGAGCCCAGACATAACCTTGCCACTTCACTGAAACCTAGGCCTATTCATCTCCTAGTAGACCTTTATGCCACTGAACAAGATGGCCTTTCCTGGGGTTGGAAGACCATACTGCACCAGAAATTATCATCACAATATACCATAATACTAGGAAACTACCACACTAGTGAAACCAACTCCTTTAGCTGCCACGTTTGTTACCTGCGTCCATTTGTGGTTGTCGCTTGTAATGGAATGCACATCACAAATCAAGGTCTAGAAAAATGAGGCAAACCTTTCATTACTTGTGAAGTACAGGATTTCTAAATACGATGCATCAGGATTTTTTTTTTAAAAAATAAGAGCAACACCAAAACTGAAAAACACGAGTTGTTTACCTGCATTGTTGGGCGCAGAAGTATGTACTTGCTTTGGTATGTTGGAGATTTGAGATTACCAGATTGTCTATAGTCACGTATTTCTGTTATGACGCAGCCACAATGAAAAATATTTATCTGTTTAAAAGCAAACAAAAATGTACATATCAGCATTTCCATATATTTATACCCGGAACTAAACAGATCTTTAGATCTCTGGGAATACTTCATCTCTCTTTCTTTAAACTCTATTTATATTATTATTATTATTAAACTTAACAAGGACAATAACCAAAATACGTAAAAACTGGTGCTTGTTCTTAAGGGTTAGAAATATTTTTCAAGCGTCACTCATAAGTTTTGAAATTTTTAATTTTATACTAGTGCTCAGTTTACACATTATGCCAAACTGTGGTTTGTTGTAACCATAGTTTTAGAACCCAAATGGTAGTTTGGTCTCCAGACAGGATAGCGAATTTGGTCAGTTAGTTGAACATATACTCCTCCTTCTTTGGCGATCCCTCGTAGCTGAGTAAGATTGCCTTCTATAAACATGGCTTTAACAATGAGTCCGTAAGTGACTGTGGAGGCCAATTCTGGATCCACACATCCTTCCACAGTGGGGACATTGGTTTCCGGGCGGGAGTTGATCACGGTGTGGATTTGTCAAGCATGCCTTCCTCTTAGTACGTTTCTCCCTTGCGTCCTGAGTTTGAGTGTCTTCAAAGTCCATGACACCTTTGGGAAAGGCTGTTTTCCAATTGGAGCGCTTGCAGGCCAGTGTTTCCCAGTTGTCGGGGTTTATACTACATTTTTAAAGATTTGCTTTGAGAGAGTCTTTAAACCTCTTTTGTTGACCACCAGCATTATGCTTTCCATTTTTAAGTTCGGAATAGAGTAGTTGCTTTGCAAGACGACAATCAGGCATCCGCACAACATGGCCAGTCCAATGAAGTTGATGTTGAAGAATCATTGCTTCAGCACTGAATTTGGTCAGTTAGTTGAACATATACTATATACAGCAGGAATGGGGAACCCTTGGTCCTCCAAAGGCTGCTGAATCACAGCTCCTAGCAGCCTCAGCAAGCATGGCAAGACAAGTTCTGGTTCAGCCACATTGATAGACACCCCCCCAACATACTGTTACTGCTACTTCCACTACCCCTCAACCCCTAAAACAAAACCAGAAACACCATTTCAAAGTCTTTCAAACCTGTGATTTCTCCAGGAGATCAACTAAAATAGGAGGCAGCTCTTCTGCATCCAAATATTCAAGCAATTCTCCCTCTTCATAAGGAAGTCGAATGGTTTCTGAATCTGTGTTAAAAGAATGCATTTGACTATGAATATGCGTGTGAACTATTTGCTTTCACAATTATTCCTTTCTGGCAAAAAGAAAAACAACAACACATATTTAACTTACAAAATTGTGATTCTGATACGTAACAAGCTACCTCACAGAGAGGCTGGTTAAAAATGCTTTAAATGAACGGATGATCCAGAACAGGGGTGGCCAACCTTCGTTCTAGTCAAGGCCACACTGCCAACTCTCGTGGGGGGGGGAGAGCATGGCAAGGTGGCACAGCCAAAATGTTTAAAAGTGGACGTGGCCAGAAAATGTAAAGGGCACATTTTTAACAGTCTCGGGGGCAGTGGTCACAAAAATACTTTTGGCGTCACAACAGGTGCGATCAGTACAATTTAATATCTGAATAAATGGGAGTAGTCAGTAATTTTTAAAAAGGACACGTTTCAGAAAGGCCTTGGGAGTACTGTACATTGTGGCAGTGGAGGATCCCAAGGAGCAGTCTGTCTGTCTGTCTGTCTGTCTGTTTATCCAGCAAAAAAATCATTTTTCCGCAATGACAACTTTGAGGGCATGGTGAGAAAAAACTCAGGGTGGTGGTGAGGAAAAAATCTGGGGATAGGGGCACACTGGTTAGCCACCCCGATCAAGAGAAAGACAGCCATGGTCTTTCTTCTACTAAGTAAAACAAAATCCAGTAGCTGGAAGAATTCAAACAGACACACAGAGTCCAGAAGATCATATCAGGCTTTAAGCACATTTATTCTTAGCTAAAGACAGTAATAGCACAAAAGAGTTTTTAATAAAACCAGCAACTTGAAGCACTGTTTATTTTAAGGCACAATCAGGAGGTTAGCAGCTATTTAGTGTTAACTTTACCTGACCCATTCTTCCCTCTCAGCATCAGCGAATAGCCTTCGTTTCCTGGATACAGGTTCACTACTAGGCATGACAATGTCTCTTGCAAAACCAGCTTCTCCAACAAGTTCACATTTCGCCTCAGCTTCTGTTTCAAAATGGGTGACACTCATGAAAACAACGCATCCAGGAGCTAACACTGTTTACTAACAACATGAAATAACAAACACGGAAACGAGCAGCTATTCACTATAATTTCCTTACTAAGTCTACCTCAGTTTCATAAGTAACATTTCATTCTATGTGCTGAAGAACTAATGGTTGCAGGGAAAGAAACAAAAAAGGGAAGGGCTCGATCTTTTGGAACATTCTTGAGAAAAGCCTAGGGACAAATTATTCACTCTGCTCTCCTGGTGAAGGTAGAGCCAAGAATAGGAGACTTCTTTCCCCAAAAGACAATTTCACCTGCTACTACACTCGTCCTGCCTTCAACCATTCCTATCCACTCCACTTCCCAATAACAAATAATTATGTTTACTGTTTATCTATTACATGTACGGTATATCCTTTCCTCTCTTCCACGGAACTCAAGGCAGCAAATAGAGGTTCTGCAGCGCCCCCTCAACCTACTTTTATTCAACAAAGTTGGTGCACCTTCATTTATTTGAAGGTTTTAAGAACTGCTTTGAATCTCTCAAAATAATTTAACAACGCCACTTTCCTGAGTTAATAAAACCATCCACTAAGAAAACGAGGCTTTAGCGTGCATTTGCTGCAATGCATTTTCATAGAATGTTGCCCTGTTCAGAACTACAATCTCTTGATTGCTTCCCAAAAGAGTATCAGACTCCTCCTGCTGAAAAATAAGGGCTGTGGGGTTTTAGATTATCCCTCACAAAGAGGGCTTTCCTCATCACCTTCTATAGATGGGATGGGGAACCTCTGGTCCTACAACTCCCAACATCTCTGACCTTATGCTATGCAGGCTGGGGCTGATGGGAGTTCAACATTTGGAGGGCCACAGTTTCCAAACTCGATTCTATAAGGAAGGAGTCGTTTAGCATTGCTCAAGTTCTACCTGCCAACAAATCTGTAGGAAGACCTACATGGCAGGAGCGGTCCTAATCTCACCCAGACATTGTTATCTGCTCTACTCTCAGATCAGATCTAGGAAATAAGTGCTCTTTACTGTACCACCAAAGCCATGATGGCCAGAACCACCATGCGCCCTTCAATCTAGTAACCTGCCAATCCAGTAACCTGCCTCTGGGAAGAACTATGTGGAGAAGCACACATTCTAGCTGGACTATATTGCTTCTGGATTTTACTTTCAGGGAGGTGTTGCTTCTCCCCATCCTCAACACCAAGTCAGAACCTCAGTTGACACTGGGCATTGCGTGAAAATGCCAATTCCTTTAATAGCTTTTTTTTTTTTAAAAAAAGAAAGCAGTATATAAATATTAATTACACAAAATGAAAGCGGGGCTTATCAGAGCTCTAGTGCAGACCACCAGCAAGACAGTAATGGAGCGAGTGCTTGGCAAATAAGTCCCACTTACCTTTATTTCAGGCTCTTTATCGCATTCTTCCAGATACAGTTCATATAATTTTTGAAACACAGATTTTCTAAAATTGTGAAGAGGAAACACAATTCAGTAACCATTTTGTCTGTTGAAGTAAAAAAAGAGGCACTAAATAATTCTTACCTCCCACTGGATAAATATTTTCGTTTGGGAGGCCTCTGGCGTGCACTTTCAATGATATACTGAAAAAAGAAAACCCACACAAATAAGCTTAGTGGTACACAGATATGCAAACTGCTGTAGGGGATTTAGGAGTGTGTATGTTTGCATTAAATTAAACAAAAAATGAGTGATAGCCCTCTTTCTCTTCTATTACATTTTCAGTTTATGAAATTTATTTTCTGTACAGTGTTCTGAATAACTGGGAAAACTTTGGTACAATGCAGATGATTATTAAATGTAACATTAAATGTGTGCAATTCATACAATCTACTACTTACCTCAGCACGATCCAATGCAAGTTCTAAAGCCTGCTGCTGCAAAATGATAAAAAGACCTTTCTTAGAAAGCATATGTTAATATAGATTCTTGTACTATATCATCCGATATAAAATAGTTCCCAGTGTTAGAAACTCTAGGCACCAAATGGATCCTTAAACCAGGGTTAGTCACCAAAGTGGAATGCCTAGTTGCCATTTTGGGGGGAAATGGCTCTAAAGCCATATTTTTCAATATAACTTTTTGGTTCCTGAAATTCATTCTGATTGTGCAGATAAAATAGAACTGACAGAATTCTACAGGATGGGGTATTAGTGTGTGAAAACAATCAATAATCAATGATCCCCAGGCATGCCCTTCCAGATAGAGGAGATGCCAGATGCCATCCTGACACGTGGGCATCTTCACTTGGTCACAAGGGGTCAATATTCAGGTGTAAAATGCACCTGGCCCCTGGCTAATTTCAAACACCGATAGTATCATATAATATTTATTAATTCTATCATTTTTTCACCAGATAAAGTCTTCTGACCAATTATTACAAATACCTTATTTAGTAGTGTAGTTACCTAGAAGCAAATCTCATGAAAATTAATCAGACTTCTGAGTAAATATAATTAGGACTTGAGAGCAAGCAATAAGTTATCAACAATCATCCAGTCGCAGACAATTAAGACAATATTTGAGACAAGCACAAGTTTGCTTACATTGTGGTTTTTGTCAGCAGCAGCGACCTCAAAGCAGATGTATAACTGGCAATGCCTATACTATAGTCTGATGCAGACATATGCTTAAGAGACCATGAGCAGGCTGCTCTCTCCCACCTTGACAGCAAATTCTCTGGTTTTTCTTTTAAAAGTTAAGCATGTCAGAACTGTTGTTAAATATGGCTGAACAAGACTCTTGTTAAACTATGTTTTGAAATTATGGTTTCAAGACAGAACTAACGCTAATTTTAAATCAGGGTTAAACAGGAAGCCTGGGTATCCTAACCCACAATTAACATTGGTGTTAACATTAATGCTTAATCACAACTAAGAATTCACTTCCTAGACAGGAGAACTTGGAAGAAAGGACCATATGATTTTTTTATTATAATAAGATACGCAACTGCATGTGCTCCATAAAGCTTGTTAGTACAAGATAAAGAAAATAATCTTAAACTATATTCACAAAAATGGAGATAGTTGTATTAATAACCTCAGGCAATACTGGAAAAGTTGGTGATGAAATGGGCTGTTCTTGGCTTTTCATCACTTGTCACTAACTAGTAAAGGTAAAGGTACCCCTGCCCGTTACGGGCCAGTCTTGACAGACTCTGGGGTTTGTGCGCCCATCTCACTCTATAGGCCGTGGGCCAGCGCTGTCCGGAGACACTTCTGGGTCACGTGGCCAGCGTGACAAAGCTGCATCTGGAGAGCCAGCGCAGCACACGGAACGCCGTTTACCTTCCCGCTGGTAAGCGGTACCTATTTATCTACTTGCACCCAGGGGTGCTTTCGAACTGCTAGGTTGGCAGGCGCTGGGACCGAGCAGCGGGAGCGCACCCCGCCGCGGGGATTCGAACCGCTGACCTTTCGATCGGCAAGCCCTAGGCGCTGAGGCTTTTACCCACAGCGCCACCCGCGTCCCGTCACTAACTAGTAGCAGGACTTAAAAGTAGCTTTCCATCAGATTTGCATCTTGCTTTTTATTTCATCCATCCAAGACTATACTCTATTAGTATAGTGACTGACAGAGGCAAACAGACACGTCAACAGCACTCACACATATCTTGCTATACAGGCAACGGCCATTTTACGCTTGTCCAAAATGTGTGCAACCGTGCATATGTGCATTGGCCTGAATCCAAGAGACCCCAAAAGTCACAAAAAGGGGAAGAACAGGGCAGTGTGGTTGAAGCACATGGAAGTCCAGAACGTAAAGCAAATGGGTCACTGCCTGTATACAGTGGTGCCCCGCAAGACGAATGCCTCGCAAGACGGAAAACTTGCTAGACGAAAGAGTTTTCCGTTTTGGAGGTGCTTCGCAAAACGAATCTCCTATGGGCTTGCTTCACAAGACGATGATGTCTTGCGAGTTCCTGCTGGTTTTTCCCCCTCCCCCCCTTTTTCTAAGCTGCTAAGCCGCTTACCAGCTGATCCGATCAGCAAATAAGCCGCTAAAAGCCGCTAATAGCGCTAATCCGTCAATGGGCTTGCTTCGCAAGACGAAAAAACCGCTAGACAAAGAGAGTCACAGAACGGATTCTTTTCGTCTTGCGAGGCACCACTGTAATCTACTGCACAACAATCAGCAAATAATGCTTTCACGCCATCTTGCAAGTGTTCACTAGAAAAGAGAGGAGCCTCAAGAAAGATCTTAAGATGCTGCACATCTGGCTCCTCTGTTCACTATCCACATTTCACTATCATCTTGAACTGGTTCAGATGTAGCATTCTTGGTCTACTACACCGTGGTTTAATCTGACCAAGGTCTGAACACGCCTTATAGAACAATGTTTTAAATTTAATTACATATAATAAAAAGAGAAGACACAGTTAATTTATTCTCCCATGTCCCAAGCACACATTGCAGAAACCAGAATCTGACAGCAGAAGAGAGAAAAATCTTACCATCATGACTGGAGCCCAATGACAACATCCAAAAATGATGTTTTTGGAGTTGGGCACAGAAGAGCACTTTCAGTTTGCTGTGTCCATGTTTAAGGCACTCTAGAATTGGTGAGAGAAGAGGAAAAGCACTTATTGCAAAAATATATAAGGCATTCTATTTACATTCTATGGTCCCTTACCTTTCCCGCCCCGACCTGGCCACAGTGATCCATGCGACGGTCATCTCCAGGCTTGACTACTGTAATTCGCTCTACGCGGGGCTGCCCTTGAAGCTGTCCCAGAAACTCCAGCGGGTGCAGAATGCTGCAGCGAGGCTCCTCACAGGGTCTCTGCCATGGGAGCATATTCACCCAGTGCTTTTCCAGCTGCACTGGCTCCCAGTGGAGTACAGGGTCAGATTTAAGGTGCTTCTTTTGACCTTTAAAGCCCTTCACGGCCTAGGACCCCCGTACCTACGGGACCGCCTCTCCCAGTATGCCCCACGAAGAGCCTCAAGGTCCATAAATAGCAACACCCTAGTGGTCCCGGGCCCTAAGGAAGTTAGATTGGCAGGGTATAAATAAAAATTATTGTTATTATTATTATTACTTGTCAAAAATAGGAAAATAAAATCTAAATGGAGGTTGAAGGGGGGTTGACTCTGGGGTTTCCCCGCACAAACACATGGCTTACTGATGGAAAAGAAGAGCAGCTAAAGATGTAGGCGCAGTTAACAGACTTCTCAAACTTGGGTCTCCAGCAACTGTTGCTGAACTACAACTCCCATCAATCTTTGAGGGGCAGTATTTCAATACGAGTAGGAAAATGAGAGTACAGTGGTACCTCGGGTTAAGAACTTAATTCGTTCTGGAGGTCCGTTCTTAACCTGAAACTGTTCTTAACCTGAGGTACCAGTTTAGCTAATGGGGCCTCCTGCTGCCACGCGATTTCTGTTCTCATCCTGAAGCAAAGTTCTTAACCCAAGGTACTATTTCTGGGTTAGCGGAGTCTGTAACCTGAAGCATCTGTAACCTGAAGTGTCTGTAACCCGAGGTACCACTGTACCCCAAAACATTTTTTTAGAAAAAAAGCACTGATATTAAGTATACCTGCATTTCATTTAATTAGATCAGTGTTTCCCAAACATGGGTCTCCAGCTGCTTTTGGACTACAACTCCCACCATCCCAGCTAGCAGGACCAGTGATGATGGGAGATGTAGTCCAACAAGAGCTGGAGCCCCAAGCTTGAGAAACAAATGCGCACTATGTAACGACGAAAGCAATGACAAACCTAGATAGCATCTTAAAAAGCAGAGACATCACCTAGCCAACAAAGGTTCGTATAGTTAAAGCTATGGTTTTCCCAGTAGTGATGTACGGAAGTGAGGACTGCATCATAAAGAAGGCTGATCGCCGAAGAATTGATGCTTTTGAATTCTGGTGCTGGAGGAGACTCTTGAGAGTCCCATGGACTGCAAGAAGATCAAACCGATCCATTCTTAAGGAAATCAGCCCTGAGTACTCACTGGAAGGACAGATCCTGAAGCTGAGGCGCCAATACTTTGGCCACCTCATGGGAAGAGAAGACTCCCCGGAAAAGACCCTGATGTTGGGAAAGATGGAGGGCACAAGGAGAAGGGGACGACAGAGGATGAGATGGTTGGACAGTGTTCTCGAAGCTACCAGCATGAGTTTGACCAAACTGCAGGAGGCAGTGGAAGACAGGAGTGCCTGGCGTGCTCTGGTCCAGGGGGTCACAAAGAGGCGGACACAACTAAACGACTAAACAACAACAGGAAAATGAGAGTATCCCCAAACTTTTTTTTAAGGAAAAAACCCCTGTTATAATTATATCTGCATTTCATTTAATTAGATCAGTGTTTCCCAAGCATGGGTCTCCAGCTGCTTTTGGACTACAACTCCCACCATCCCAAGCTAGCAGGACCAGTGGCCAGGGATGATGGGAGATGTAGTCCAACAACAGCTGGAGAAACCAGCTTGAGAAACAAATGCGCACTATGTAACGACGACGAGGGGAACGGCCACCTATAGCGCAGCCGCGGAGGGAGCCGCCGCAGCTTCACAATTCCGTGCAAATAACCCCTCCAGAAATGTTCAGGGGGGGGGGGAGAGGAGAGGAAAAAAGAAACAGAAGAGGAAGAGGCACCTTATCCCACCCCCAGCCTCGTTACAGGGGATACAGGTGTGTGGGGTGAGAGATACCCATGCTTTGCGGCCCCACCCTACCCCCAGCACGACCCCTCGCTCCACAACCCCTTTCCTTTACATCCCCCCCCCCCCAGGCGAACGAGAGACCTACCCGCCTCCGCCTCTGTCCGAGCGGCGCTTCCATCGCCCACTTCCGCCGTAAGTGCTTCCGGGGCCCTCGAGAAAGAGAGTCCCGCGCAGGCGCGCTGGGGTGCAGCGGGCGCTTGCGGTTGCCACGGAAACGCGGGAAGCGGCCGAGCGCTCTTGCTGCTGCTTCTTGTTGTTGTTGTTGTTGTTGTCGCCGGAAGCTCGTTCAGTTCCAAAGGCCCAGCTTCCATAGACACGTCGCAATCACACGGAGAACCGCTTTCAATAAAAATCTTAATCCCACCCCCCATGTCAAAGAGAACAGCACATTATCATTATTTACATTGATGTCTCCAAGGGTAATCTCATTTATAGGAGGAGATTGTCCTCAGCATCACTTGATGCTCTTGCTCTCATTTTGAAAAGATTAAAAAATAGATATATTTCAATACGATACCATGCTACGCTGCACTGAAATGTTTAAATGTTTCCTTTATTGGCCTTGAATCTTCCCGCCACACTTCCCTTACTTTCCTGCATGGCACCTTTGAAAACCACTGCCCTAACCACTGCCTCATAAGAGAGGCTTTCCATTATCTTCCTTACTTGGCTCTTATTTTGTGCCAACAAAGAAAACAATAAGGCATTTAAAAGCTCAACACAGAGGCATTCAAGTCACTGCACCATGAGGTTTCTTCCATAATAATGTTTGCCTCCCTTTATCTTCAATCAGGTTATCCCATAAAGTCAATTTACCATTGTAGGGTTGCCATATTTCAATAAGTAAAAACCAGGACACCCCAAACAAGCCTTTTTTTTAAGGAAGGCTCCAGTTTTATTTTATTTTATTTTATTTTATTACAAAAACGCCCCCAAACCCACAATTTTTTGATTGACTTGCCTAAGATCCAGGACAAATTTCAGAAATCCCCCCCAGACATCAATTACCGTGCATCAAATCCTCATTGATGGGTGTGCTCAACCACCAGCTGACTGGTTTGACAAGTTATTGCTCTGCCCACTAGATGTCAGGATTGCATTTTGGTTTGTTCTAATTAATACAAATTTTATAGGGGATAGTTTTTCACTTGGGACAGAAGGACACCAATCATGCCTCTAGTTCATCTACTTCACTGTCTATCCCTGTGCTGAATGCCAGCAGCTCCTCAAAGGTCTCATGCAGGTGTTTTCTCCACCTTTCTGTAACACATTGTTCATGAAATCAGCTGTAAAAGATCACCACAGCTGAACAATAAAAGCCACCTGAAATAGATTTCTTGAAAGTTTGGAGTTTTGCTGGGCTTCTAGATGTTAAGGGTTTGTTTGTTTTTTTCCAGAGACATGGGGCCACCACAGAAGCCCCCAAGCTTTTACTCTTTCCGATCTCCCTTATTTAGCAGGAGGGCAATAAAGAAAGGCCTCAGGCGTAGCTCTATGTTGCAGATTTTAGAGGGTGGACAGGACTATATGGGTATAGTCCTTTAAATAGCCCAAATCATTTAGGGTTTTGAAAGCACCTTAAATGGGGTCCAGAAGTGCTCTAGCAACCGGTGTAGTAGATGTTATAGTAACAGTACTATATCAGACCCTCCAAGTGTCCCTATTTTCCAGGGCCATCCCTGATTTTAGAGGAGCCGTCCCAGTTTCTGATTTGATCCTGGAATGTCCCGCTTTTCCTTAGGATGTCCCTATTTTCTTTGGAGAAATGTTGGAGGGTATGGAGTTATCCAACCCCTGGGCCTTCTGCAGGCAGTAGGGAAGTTTTTAAAATGTTTTATTATGTTTTTATATATGTTGGGAGCTGCCCAGAGTGCTGAGGCAACCCATTAAGATGTGTGGGGTATAAATAGTAAAATTATCGTTATGGAATGGGACGTCCCTATTTTCATCAGAGAAATGTTGGAGGGTATGCCCATTCCCCTTGCACTTAGCAGACCTCTTTGTACATTTCTCTTTATCCCGTCAACACCAGTGGTTATAACATAGCTGCTGCAGGTGAGAAAGTGGGATCTCCAAGCCACTTGAGCAGCCTTTTGAAATTCAGCACATAAGCACCCGTGTGGTAGGTTCCATTTTATGATCCCCATGGCATAAGCAAACATGTAATTATAGCTAAAACACATTTCTTCCTTTTTATTTTCCTTTGTGAAACAGAAGTAAAGCATTAGAATGCCATGCTGGTATAATGTTAATTTATTACTGCGCCACAGTGCTATAACACCATAGTAACAATAATGCATTATTTATGTTACAGCCAGAAGAGTGTTCTAGCGATAATTAAAAGATCTGTAATTGGAGAATGCTTGACCTGACCTTTCATTTTGATGGAATAAGGCATCAGTCTAGCTTGTGTTGCATTATGGTATCGGCCCTCGGTGACACTCACCCTTGTTTGTGACATAGAATGCAAAATCAGACTTCTGGTGTGAGAGATTGCAAGGAAGGAAGTATGGATAAGCCATCAATGACATTGGTGTGGACCCTTATGATAAAAGGGGAGTCCATTAGTGGGGAGAGCCTTCCTATTCCATACCATCAAAATTTGTTTTTTCTCTGAATAATTTCCGTCTTAAGAACAGCCACCATCAAGGCAACTTTGCATTCAGACCTGTACAGGTTCAGTAGTAGACTATGAAGTTCTTTCAGACCATTTTCTGGAACAGATTATTCAATTCCTTTGGCCAGAAGCCAAAGACCTGTGCACATCTTCAGATTCAGATTCTGACCTGGTAGCTAGGAAGATTAGAAGAGACACAATTAAGAGCACAGATTCTCTCAAATCAAAAAAATTAAATGTATGCCCTTGACTGTTTGAGTGCTGTTTTAATTGGCATGGTTATTATATCAACCATGTAGAAAAAGTACAGGTGATGAACATGACCCCCCCAATTAAGCTTGAGAGCCCTGAGGACCATGTGTATGACAAATCTGGTTCTGTCACTTATCAACAGACAACTCCTAACTTTGTTTTATAGTTCGACGATGACAAATTCATAAATTAGCCACCCACCCCTGATCTGAAATGCTGAATAGTACAGCTGTTCGTGATTATAGTCTCTGATCATTTCCCCTCTTTTTCAAATTGCTGCATTTGCTTTGTGTCATGCCTTAGAAAGGGAGCTTAAACTGCACTGACAATGTGTGTGTGTGTGTGTGTGTGTGTGTGTGTGTGTGTGTGTTAAGCCTTTGAAATCACTCACATATGGAAGCATTCAAAACTGTTGCACTATGAACATAGCAAGTAAGATTCCAGCAAGTTAGCTAGTCAGAAAATTGGCAATGAGGTGTCCTTCAGGATATTTTATCACAATGAACATGCCAAAGAGTTAAGGTAAGGTGCCATGTGTTCCCTTGTTAGAAAAAACAGCAACAGCATTATGAAGCCAAGGAATGTGTGAACAACGGCTGCACATTGCTGTTCCCTTTGGTGTCCATACTAAGCCTGGACACACCATTCCAAACTCTTGGGTCTCACTGAATCGGATGCTGGGCAGTGCACATGAAGAAACTGGTTCAGGTCTGTATTCTGGATTATGACAGCAGTCCTTGTCTCCTGGGTTGCTTTCACACTAAGGCACTCCTGAGTCATTATTTTTCTGCAATCAGCTGGAGGTAGAATCTAACTGGTGTTGCAACATGCCAAAATATAGCACTGTAAAACCCAACAATGCTTGTTACCATGGTGAAGATCCTATTACATGTTTTCTGTCCAAGAATCAGTGGTTGGGCACACACTCTTGTCTACTCGGCATCCAGTGCGCTCCCACTGCTGAGTTGGGAAACAGTGTACACACAATGTTAGCCACAATCTATCCTGTGTTTATCCCGTAGTTGCTTATGAAATAGGTAAAAGGTAAAGGTAAAGAACCCCTGGAGGGTTAAGTCCAGTCAAAGGCGACTATGGGGTCGCAGGCACTCATCTTGCTTTCAAGCCACGGGAGCCGGCGTTTGCGTGTTCAGACCCAGAAACCTCCCCCCTAAATAAATTCACACGTTTTGGTTTTTGGCAGAATTTAGGCCACAACTTTAATGATCACAGAAAGTGACTGATTGCATAGGCTCTGGTTCAACTAGCTCCCTGCCATGCAGGTAGCGCTGACCCAGGGTTCCAGCATAGGTCAGCCAAGGGTGAACACCTGGATAAGCAGAAAGCCAGGAACAGGCTATCTCTGTCACCCAAATGTCTCTCTGGACTCAGGCACGGGCACAACCCCATCACAGGGGTTGACCAAACCATCGAGTCCCTGGATTCCTATAACGGAATACCCTTCACATAGGGATGTCAAGAGCGTTCTCCCATCCCTATCACCTGAACCAGAGCCTATCCGCAACCTTACAAGTTGTGACGATTTGCTACGCGGCAGGCGAAACCAAATTGGCAACAGCCAATCAACCAAGTGGGGAAAATTCCTGCTGTGCCCCTGTCCCAACGACAGACGACACACGACGGCATAGCAAGGTTAAGGGCAAAGCCCTAAAAGTAGGGAGAGGTGGGCGGGTGTTCCAAATGCTCACACCGAAAGAGGAAGCTCTGGGTCACGTGCATGGGTATAAATAGGTCACTCAAACCATTTGGACTGTGTCCCATTGGCCAGATTGCACCCAGCTACGAGGGACCTACCAATCAGGTGTTGTGGCTGACCAATCGTACCCACCCACAACACAGGGTGTCGGCTTCCAGGTCTCACCGCAATACGTGCCCTCTTTAAAGGAGGACCTGATTTGTCCACAGACAGCTTTCCGGGTCAAGTGGCCAGCATGACCAAACCGCTTCTGGTGCAATGGAACACCGTGAAGGAAGCCAGAGTGCACAGAAATGCTGTTTACCTTCTCGCCGCAGCAGTACCTATTTATCTACTTGCACTGGTGTGCTTTCGAACTGCTAGGTTGGCAGGAGCTGGGACAGAGCAATGGGAGCTCACTCCGTCACACAGATTTGAACAGCCAATCATCTGATCGGCAAGCCTAAGAGGCTCAGTGGTTTGGACCACAGCCCCACCCACATATATGGCACCTTATTGTCCTTATGGAAAGGCTAACTTATGATGTACAATAAGTGAGAAGTCAAGTTAAATCTTAGTTATTTGAAAGTGTGGCATATTAACTGTTGGCACTCTGAGGATTCTGAGGAAAGAACAATGGGATATTCATATTATAAATAAACAAAGCTGAGCATTGCTTATAACTCTTCTGTTCCTGCAAACGTGAGTCATCCTTTCTGTCTGGCCCGCCCAAAACTGGTCCATGCTGCCCATGGAAAATAATTTGAATCAGAAGACAGTCAATGAATTAGCTTACGCTGGCATTTCACTACTGATGGAACATGGAAAAATGGAAGCCCCTGCATAGCTTATTTTCTGATCTGATTGCTTCATGCTTTCCTTCACACAGAGAGTCCTGCAGTCTGATCAGAAGTGCATGTCCCATATAAATGGGATTCCAAAGCAATAAACTTATATAATATTGTGATATAATCCTATTACACAGACTCATTGCTCTTAAAAGACATGTTGTCATGCAAAGCAAGAAACACTAATTTGCAATAAGGGTGATTCATGCTGATTGGGGCAGGGGGAAGGAATCTGGGCACTCAGACACCCACAATATTGCATACACATGTTTTCATTTCTATGCCCTTTGTACCAGAAAAATTTAACTGCTGATACTGCTTTTACGGACCACCCAATCTATTAACTGGCACATCTCAGATGTTCTGAAGGGTCAAGCTCCCAAAATTCCAATGGTAACTGATCACAGCATGTGAAATAGGAAGAAAAGGAATTCTTTCCTTTTCTCATCACACGTATGTATCATTCAGAGGTGTGCATGAAAGTTGGCTTCCAGTCTCTACACTTGAGCTTGTAGCCCAGTCCGCTGTTTTAAGCCACTAATTGTAGCCATCAAAAAAAGACACCACTGGATCTGCTATAAAAGCCAACTTGTGATGAACTTAGGACATGGTGTGCTTCAAGAGTTCCTCTCTTGTTTGTTTTCCAAGCCAGATGATAAACACTTTGGCAATTATGTACTTTCCAGGTGGCAACCAATGAGGCTATGCTGAGCAAAACAAAGCCCCTGCCAGCACCCATAACTTTGCTAGCAGGAATAAACTCCCAGCTCACATGTGGTCTTGGCAGAACCCCCAGGGAAGAGTTCCCTGACATGGATGGCTTTTATGTGATTCCCACCCACCCACCCTTGCCATCTGGAGTCAGCCTCATGCTCATCATATGTGGGAAGCATGTGTTTATAGAAAATCCCATGGGAAGAGGGCAGAAGGTTGCAGGGGAAGGAAGTGTGTCATTCAAATCCTCCTTAGCGCAGAAGAATGCTGTTGGAACTGATCCCTGACAAGCCACTTCTCTGAAAGCTACTGTCTCAAACTGGGATGTTGACAGGAAGACTTTCTAGCCACTGGGGCCAAGGCCATATTTCTTTCAAAGTGGCACAAGCCTGGGCATTGTGTATAGAGGTCCTGGGCTGCCCAGATGACAATACCTCCCTTTCAGCCTTGATGATGTGGTCCAGAGGGAAGCAGAGCAAGACATTTGGCACCAGCTTGGCTGCAGGAGTTGCTGGAAGGAGGCGTACAAGACACGATCCAGCCATCTTAGGGACTCCACTCCAGATTTGTGGACAGTTTACTCCCCCCCCCCATTTTTTAAAATTGATTTTCCAAAGAATTTTTTAAACAAACAAACAAACATAAATTTCAACCAGATGACTAAGCCATTTTTCACCTTCTCACCCCTTGCCTTTTCCTGGAAGACCTATTGCAGTCGTTAAGAGTCGTCAACAGGCTCATCTCAGCTATCTGCCAATCTCCCATTCCCACCACCCTTCTGAGTAATACCCCTCCCCACCTTCTCACTATATAGAAGGATCTGGCAACTTCTGTTTCAGTGTATCTGAAGAAGTGTGCATGCACACGAAAGCTCATACCAAGAAACTAACTTAGTTGGTCTTTAAGGTGCTACTGGAAGGAATTTTTTTATAAATTTCAACCGTATTTAAACCAAGCTTAATAACATTGTTAAGTAACTTCCTCGTATCCCCCTGGTTGAATTTCAGTGCATATCATTTTAATGGTTTCCAAAACCGCAATTCTTATAAAATTAACTTAATCACTTAACATCATTATGTTTTCCTTTCCAATTCAGTATTAAATATATTAATTTATCTCATTACCTAATTATATCCTAAGCCTATCTGTTATTTGCAAGCTTCTCCAGTTAATTTAACTTAACATATTTAACTAAACAGTCTTTAAATTTCATCCATTCTTCCTGATAGTCTTCCTCCTTCTGGTCATGGACTCTTCCAGTCAGGTCAGCTAGCTCCGAAAAGTCCATCATCTTCATCTGCCAATCTTCCACTGTTGGTACTTCTTGTGTTTTCCAGTTCTTAGCCAATAAAATTTGAGCAGCAGTTGTGGCATACAAAAATAATTTAACATCTTTCTTGGGCAATTCCAAACCTGTTATTCCAAGAAGAAAGGCCTCTGGTTTCTTACTAAATGTATATTTCAACATTTTTTAAAGTTCATTATAAATCTTCTCCCAGAAGTCTTTCACCTTGGGGCAGGTCCACCACATGTGATAAAAAGTACCCTCTTTATCTTTACATTTCCAGCATAAGTTATCACTGTTATGGTAAATCTTTGCTAATTTTACAGGAGTCAAATACCATCTATACAACATTTTCATTATATTTTCCTTTAACACTGTACATGCAGTGAACTTGACCCCTTTCTTCCTCAGTCTTTCCCAGTCTTCAAACATTATGTTATGTCCCACATCTCTTGCCCAATCTATCATCACTGATTTAACCTGTTCATCCTTTGCGGGGACAGGCGGAGTCCCCAGATCCCGCGCGGTCCCCCCCCCCCGTCATGTGAAATAACGACTCATGACAACGTGCTATGGGATTAAATTGGCCACAACTTTATTATATTTCAAATGTGGGTAGACCTTGGCTCAGGCATTGGGCGTTCTCCCTCCCCAGTCCCCAGCCGGGGACCTAGGGAGCATCAGGGTTATCCAGTGTGTGGGGGGGGGGATGGGCTGGCTCTGGAGAACATATGTTCAAGCAGAGATAGCCGCCCCCGTTACGCCGCTGCCACAGGGGAGAGCAATGATGACCTTTCGGCGTACGGTCAAAGCCTCCCTTCAGAAATCCCTTTAACAGGGAACCCTGGTATCACCGCCGCAAAGAGGAAGATGGACTAAAGGATTCCGCCCAAGGCCTGATACCGCCAAAGTTGTGACGTTTTGCTACGGGGAAAGGCGAAACCTGACAATGCAGGGAAATTCCTTTCTGGCCCTTTAACAGCGACCTTAACGTAGCAGCGCCCGCATACCTGTGAAGAAAAGTTAACCTGCAAAATAAGGCATTAACTGAGGGTGGGTAGGGTGGGAGAAGCTCTGGAGCCAAGTGAGGATTCCCAGGTAAGATCCTCCCTCTATTGTGTGGGCAGGTAATCCCTCCCCTACCTGGCCTGGTCTCCTTGGCAACGCTTCCCCCAGGTGGGATTGGACAACTGACTGAGGTAGGCGGAGACCTCCAGGTATCCCACCTGAGGGAAGGCAAACCAAGCCTATGCTGTTGGAGCTGCTCCAGATCTAGGGGCTGCGCGCGTCCACGCAAAGGGCGCCCCCCGTTTTAAGCGTGGAGCGGTCATTGTATGCCACTCCTTAGCCTTTTCTTCTCCCGAAGATACCCCACAAGGCAATGGAGGTTTAGGACCAGAATTTTCCTTCTCCTAGAGGGACCACCTTCCCAGGCTGATGAGCCCCATCTGCCCTTCAACACATAAATAAATAAATCAATAAAGTAGTAAAAGTGTTATCTTATAGTAAAGCATAGCAGAGGGCCTTGGGGGGTAGGGAGGGAAGTATGTCCAATGTCCAATTCTCTAAGCTGATTTCAGTCAACAAGTCACCAACCAAAGTCTGCTTCAGTGTGTTCTTATGCCATTATCCACATCAATGCAATGGCATCCTGTTTCTGGCATAAAAGCTAAGGAAGAAAAAAAAATGTCCAGCAGTTATCAATTGAAAGCAATGTTTGCAGGTTTATCACTTGAAAATTAAAGGGTGGCCTTTTTCAATTATAAGCCCTTCCTTACTGCCAAGTGCTTGGTGAATTAATACTATTGGAATGTTTTGGCATGTGCTGAGAAGTGCTAAGTCAAATCTGTTCACTTTTCATATTAAACATTACACATTTAGTCACACATGTTTTTAATTTGCTGTAAAAAAAAATCAACATATGTGCAACAACTGCGTTATAATTTATGGAGCAGATCTACAGACATACAAAACTACATTGGGCTGGAAGTCAAAAATAAAAGTTTATTTAAGATAAATGTTGCTCATTGTCTTAAAAACCTCAGTAAAACAACTCCATTGACACGATGACAAATACAGCCAAACAATGAATTTCCCACTTTCTACCGTGGAACCCCTGAACCTTTGTGTTTTTATGAGTGAGATGCCTTCATTTCTGTCACTGGGAGCAGCTTGAGGGGTGCAGATAAGGGGCGCTGCTTTTTTTAATCAAGTCATAGGCTTGAGCAGCAAATTTAATTTGGGTGTGCACACAGGGATTATTTATTTATTTCAACGAAACAAGAAGACAAGGTGTTTGTGTTTGTGTGTGTGTGGGAGTGCTAAGGCGAACAAGTAAGGGGAAGGAAGATGCAAAAAACTAACAAAACAACTACGACAAGAGTGGTCCAGAAGTCCAAAACAGGAGATTTTCCCTGCAGAGATGACCTCTCCTCCACCTTGCTTGCGAACCACAAAAGCAGCTCCTCATCCTCATAGATGTCTCTCCACAAAAGATGGTCAGTGGAGCTCAGACAGAAACAGAGCCATTAGACAGAAGAAGGCAGAAGAAAAAGACCTGAATGGACCTGCAGGTTCTGCTTGATCCCTCCTCCTCCCTTATTGGTGCTTCTGGAGCCAATCACCTCACAACTTCCAGAGAGACGCAGGCAGAAACTGCAGATCCATTCCAGATCCTTCCCAGCCTTTGTATTCTGCTTACATCTCTCTCTCTTTGTTTCCCATGATCCCCGGTTTTTTAATTAAAAAAAAAATAGTGTGTGAGGCCACAGGCAGCACACCCCCTATGCATGCCTATGAATCTAGCATTGCTCATCCATACATTTTTGTTTCTGCACCTCAGTAAAATCCACCTACATTGCTAACTGAACAGATTATTATGAAATGACATAGCATCTCTTGAATCTCTACTTTCAAGAAGGAAGCTGTGCTGTACAGGCTGCCCTGGACTTTACTACTACTACTCGGTGTATTTTTCAAGGTCACTAGCATCTTTACACTGGTGGAACGAACCACTAGCAATTATGACTGAACATGAGAGGGTGCTTAAAGTAGCAACTTAAGGAATGGATAGAGCTATTTCCTGACCAGGAAGCGAAGGAAACTGGTCCACTAGGGCTACTGGGGCACAGCCCTCCCAAGAAGAACATCTAAGCCCACCCCAAATCTCAAAGTCACACACTCTTTCCTGACTCACAGACATTTTATACTTCTTCTGGAATTCAGAAACGCTCCACAAACATTTCTTTCAATCTGCTCTAGCCAATGAGGTCTCTGTTGCACTTAACCAGTCCTAATCTAAAATCATAGCTATGGCAGGTCCCTCTCACCCCATGTGTCTCTGGGCTTTTTCTATGATAGTTGGAAAAGTGAAGCGATTTATCCGGTGCTATTTTTCTAGAAAAAGTAGTGCCAGAACTCACCATGAACACCTTCCTCATTGTCTTAGAACAATGGTGCCTCCCCTGAGAGGTGCTGGAGCTGTGTTCTGGCAAGTTCCGGCTGGAAAAACCCTGGATTTCTCACAGTTCCTGGTTTTAACCAACTGGTTAAAAGGATAGGATAGCTAGCATTGGATTTGTTATTACAAAACTGTTTTCTGTTTCTTTTTTAGGGCACTTGGTGAACAGATGTTTAAAAGCTGTGTACAAATTTGAAGCATTAATAAGTAGGCTAGGCCAACCCCAGAGGCAAAATGAAGAGAACCAAGTCTGTTCACCCTCTTTTGTGCAGACAGCAAAGTGTGCTCAGTGACCAAATGGAATTATCATGACTCACAGCTACCCAGTACTCATTCATTTTAATGGTATGAGGTGTAAGAAACACTATGGACATCCTTCAACTGTTCTGTACTAAGAGGATATGGCTACCAGCCAGTCTTCCACCAGCCGGTCTTCAGTGATTATTCACAGCTGCTGTGTTTATGAGTAAATTTACCTGGAAATCTTGCTGCTCACGAGAAGGCCACGAAGAAATCCTAAGAAGGGCATCCCAGCTTGAAGCACAGCCTTTCTATCTACTGGCAGCCTGCCATGTGTGCCGCTGCCAAGTTTCACAGCTGGCACAGTTAACATGAAATGGGATCTACCCTGAACTTTTCTTATCCCCGTCCCCCAAAGCAAACCTTTCCAAACCAGAAGCCAGTGTTATTTTTGTACATTAGGTTACTTTTTCCTGTCGAGATTAGCTTTCAAATCTCTGCCTAATGGGATCTGTACATTGCAGAGAAACTTGCTGTGAACATCAGCTCCAGTCCCCAAAAGGCTCAGTCTCATAAGCAGAGATCATCAGGGGGTTTGGGCTGGGTGTTCATCAGTATGTGGATGACACCCAGCTCTACCTCTCTTTTAAATCAGAACCAGTGAAGGTGGTGAATATCCTGTATGAGTGTCTGAAGGCAGTTGTAGGATGGATGGCAGCTAACAGATTGAGGTTGAATCCTGACAAAATGGAAGTACTGTTTTGGGGGGACAGGAGGCAGGCAGGTGTAGAGGACTCCCTGGTCCTGAATGAGGTAATTGTGCCTCTGAAGGACCAGATGCGCAGCCTGGGAGTCATTTTGGACTCACAGCTGTCCACGGAGGCACAGGTCAATTCTGCGTTCAGGGCAACTGTCTACCAGCTCCATCTGGTACGCAGGCTGAGACCCTACCTGACTGTAGACTGTCTTGCCAGAGTGGGGCATGCTCTAGTTATCTCCAGCTTGGACTACTGCAATGAGCTCTACGTGGGGCTACCTTTGAAGTTGACCCGGAAACTACAACTAATCCAGAATGTGGCAGCTAGACTGGTGACTGGGGGCGGCCGCCGAGACCACATAACACCGGTCCTGAAAGCTCTACCGGTACATTGGCTCCCAGTATGTTTCCGAGCACAATTCAAAGTGTTGGTGCTGACCTTTAAAGCCCTAAACGGCCTCGGTCCAGTATACCTGAAGGAGTGTTTCCATCCCCACTATTCTGCCCGGACACTGAGGTCCAGTGCTGAGGGTCTTCTGGCGGTTCACTCACGGCAAGAAGTGAGGTTAAAGGGACCACGCAAGAGGGCCTTCTTGTTAGCGGTGCCCACCCAGTGGCACACTCTCCCATCAGATGTCAAGGAAATAAACAACTATCTGACTTAGAAGACATCTGAAGGCAGCCCTGATTAGGGAAGTTTTTAATTTGTTGTTTAGTCGTCTTATTCGTGTTCGACTCTTCGTGACCCCATGAACCAGAGCATGCCTTGGAAACTCTCACTTTCTTCTCAAAGCTTCTCCTTTTTTATGTCCATGGAGTTTTCTTGGCAAAATACTGGAGTAGTTTGCCAGTTCCTTCTCCAGGTGAATCTCATTTAGTCTAAACTCTCAGCTACGACCTGTCTGTCTTGGGTGGCCCTGCACGGCATAGCTCATAGCATCTTAGTGTTCTTCAAGCCCTTTGCCACGACAAGGCAGTGATCCAAGAAGGGGAATTTTTAATGCTTAATGTTTTATCGTGTTTTTAATATTCTGTTGGGAGCCACCCAGAGTGGCTGGGGAAACCCAGCCAGACGGGCGGTGTATAAATAGAAGAAGAAGAAGAAGAAGAAGAAGAAGAAGAAGAAGAAGAAGAAGAAGAAGAAGAAGAAGTAGTTGTTAAACTCTTTTGGACTCAAAGTCACATTACCACATGGCCAGTCCACAAAGGACAGCGTGCCAGAGGTGGGTATGGATAAATCGAAAATCCGAATGGCCAAAGTGGACACAACCACCCAGACTCTTATGCACAAACACTTAACACACAACCTTCTCTCCTCTTGTCTCTTTACTTTATTCCTATTGCATGCCCTGCCCAACGGACCATCTTAAACCATAAATAATGAGACACAAGTTCTACTTTTGGGTCAAATCAGGCCACAAACTTGACTACAGATGTAAGAGGTTTGGCATAGGCATTGGGTAGGCCCAACCCCTTCCAACCCACCTGCTGGAAGTACTTAAGATGGGGTCAACCAGAAGGTTCTTGACCTACGTCAAAAAGTAGCTCCCCCTCTGGATTGCCCTTGGGGAGTGCTGTGGCTCCACCCCACCTGGGTGCCCAGACAAAAGCACCTCCCCCTTTAACAGGATACCCCATTTTCTGGAGAGGTAAGCAGAGGTCACAACCATCCCACCATCCAAGACTATGCCTAATCAACTACCAAAGTTGTGATGACTGCTATGAGGATGGTGGAAACCAGATGGCAGGAGTGGTGACAAAGTGGCTGATAAGAGCAGCCACGATGCCCCTTTTAATCCTCAGGGAGCAGACCCAAGCGAAGCCAGCAGGCCCAGCCAGTTTCGTCCCCTGGGAGTGGCCCGTCCCCCAACCTACTCACAACTTGCCAATTGTGCAAGCAGGCTGAATCCACTTCCCAGTCCTGGGTCATCCTTTGCCAGAGGAGCCAAACATCTTTCTTTGGAACTTCCGGGTTAGCGCCTCCGGCAATGGCGGATTTCCTCTGATCGGGAGGAATCCGCTCCGTGGAAATCAGGGTCTGGACCGCCACGGCAAGGCGGAGACCCACTAAAAACCACAGGCGGGAGAAGCCTGTGGACGTGGTATTCGGCTGGCACCTTTTGCGCCTCCCCTACTCGCGGGGAAACCCGGTTTCGGGGATCCGGAGCGACGTGGGGTGAGCGGCGCGGTGCTTCGAATTGACTGCTTCTTTCACAGAGTGAAGCCGCATTGCTGTTGCCGGAGAGCGCTGACTTTTTCCTGTGGACAATTGGACTCTAAACAACTACCCGTGAGTAGAACGAAAAATTGGATCTCTAAACTTATTAATTTGGCATCGAAACGGGAAGGTTTCAAACAGGAAGTCCTCCTTCCTCTTTTGTAAATAGATTGAAGCAAAGACGTTGCAAGCTAAAGCCTGGAAAGTCTTTTGTAAAGGATTAAATCTCCATCAGTTAAAATTACTAAACCCCCCTTGGAAGCAGGAGAAGAGGGGGGAAATTTTAGATCGTTTAAGCCTGCAGGAGAGAGAGTGAAGAAAGATAAATCACCACCGTTTCGAACCTGGGAACGGGCTGCCAGTAAGATTGACGTTTTAGGAAAGTTCATTGACTGTGAATAAAACGTATGTTGACAGATAGTTAAATAAGAGAAATATATTGTTTCCATTGTTTCCTTTTGCACTTAAAAAGGAGCAAAAAAGTAACTGAAAATCGAAACTAACTGTCGCTGGATCTGCGTTTAAAAGGATGGATACAAATAGAAATTGTTTCCCCTAGAGGGAGCTTTTGAAACTGTTGCAGGAGTGGAGCTGGGGAATTTTCCAGCTGCAGAGATTAAAGATTGTGAGAATCAGAGACTGACCTTGGACAAGAATGTTGACAGAAGAAGCCTTAGTGATTGCATTTTGCAAGACAAGTGCTTTATTGGAACAGCTTCGTGAGAAGACAGATGTGATGATTATTAAAATTGACAGTTTGGGACAAAAAATGACTGAGTTGGGAGAAAAAGTGAATACCTATACAGAAATTACTCAGGAATTGACTCAGGAATCTGTTTTGACACGGCAAGCTGTGGAGAAGACGAAGGAGAAAGTTGTTGTTGAACCTCAAGTAATTCAAGTGGAGAGAGCCCCGGCCTCATAGAGGCAATTTGATGAACATAAGCTGTTGTCCTTTATGATCGAATCTAGAGAAAGCCAGATTTGGTGGGATGGAGCCCTGCTTGGAGATCCTCTTATGCAGGGATGCTCTGGCCTTTGGGATCTGGATTTGGGTCAGGGGGAGATTGGCGCTCTGAAATATCTTTTGGACTTTAGTTCTGACTATGGAGAATGGGCTGACCTGTCGAGAAGGAATAAAGACATTGTTAGGTTGGAGTTTCCCCGAGATCTACTCCTCAGTGCCAAAGGAAGGAAATTAAGAACAAGATCAGCAGAAGATAAAGTAAAGTGCATGTATAAATATGAAGAAGATCTGCAGAAGGGACATGGAAGAGAGTTAAGAGCCTCGGACAGAAGGTCACCAGGTTGATGGACTATATGGTATTGATAGAAAGGACTGACAGAATCCGAGACCAGGGAGAAGAGACGGTGGAAGAAGATTGGGAAAAAAGTTTTAAAAAATTTATTTAGAGAAATGTTGCAAAATTAATGAGTGTTAGAAAAATGTTGGAATGAAATTATACGGCTTTAGTAGAAATGTTATAAGGAGTTAAGTATAAATAAGTTTTAGGGTTTTAATGGTAAGATAAGGTTAAAACAAATTAAGATAATTAAATGACAGAAAACAGTGAAAGATGGAAAGGATTTGCTGAAATAATTAATAACTAGAACACAAAAAGGGAGGTGTGAGGAGGTCGATGAAACAAGTTAATGAAAGATAAAGATATGGAAATATTGGATGTGTAACTGTTTTTGCTTTTGTTTTTGTTTTGATGTATTGTGTCTTTTGCTTTTTTATATGTATTGTAATGTATTGATTTGTATTGTTTATTTTTTCTTTTTCTTTTTTACTTCTTTCTTTAATTCTTAAACTTTTAATAAATATTATTTTTTTAAAAACAAACAAACATCTTTCTTTATTCTGGCCTGAGTCAGTGGGCATTAAGCGGTCTTTGGAGAAAGTCAGGATGTGAAGTTGGATAAAAGTGATGCTTAAGCATGAGTTTTTACTCTGTTATGGTTAGTACCAGCAAGGGGGCAGGACTACAACAGGGTTTTGTGTGGCGGGTGCAGGGTCGGGGAAAAGATTTTTAATGTTTGATCTTTTATTGTGTTTTTAATATCCTGTTGGAAGCTGCCCAGAGTGGCTGGAGAGGCCCAGCCAGATGGACAGGGTATAAGTAATAAATTATAAGATAGATTTTCAGTCAGGATTGGTTTGGGTAGGGGAGGCAGAGGCAACAAGCAGCCAATACAGTGGTACCTTGGTTCTCGAATGGCTTAGCTGTCGAACAAATCGGCTCCCAAATGCCACAAACCAGGAAGTAAGTGTTCCAGTTTGCGAACATTTTTCAGAAGCCGAACATCCGATGTGGCTTCCGCTTGAGTGCAGGAAGCTCCTGCAGCCAATCAGAAGCCCTGCCTTGGTTTTCGAATGGTTTTGGGAGTCAAATGGGCTCCCAGAACAGATCAAGTTCGAGAACCAAGGTACCACTTTTTATGGAATGCAAAGGGAATAAGGCAATGTGAAAAATGGGTGGCCAATGTTGCAGAGCAATGGAGTCACCTTATGCATGATGGACAGGCTGTAAGTAAATATTCTATGGTTGGGTAGATAGTGTAAGTCAATGTGAGCCGAGTAAAAGAGCCCTCTGATTGAGGGATGGTGAGCATCTCCCAAGGGGCTCAACATTAATCGCTGAGCTGTAGTGCTTAACCCTGAGATCAGAGATAAAAGAGCCTTCTGCTCACTCATTAGAGATGAACTGTAGATCCTTTCAGAGTCAGGGGGATTTTATCTCCCAGTCAGGAGATCAAGGGCTCTTCTGGCTTTTCAGAGATCACTCGCCAAAGAACAGAGGGCTTCTGCTTCTTGTTGTTAGCAGAGGCACTTGAACAAAGCAGACCAAGAGATAAAATATTTACTGAATAAACACAGCAAAACAGTTTACAACTTGAGCAGAAAGAAACTGAGGGGTACTGCTTTTGGAGAGGAGTTAAACTAAACCTCCCCAAGAAACGCCCCCTGTTAAATAGTGGGTAGACATAGCAGACGACACAGCAATTTCTCCAAAGCAGCTCTTTATTTGTAAGCTGGAACAGAACTGAACAGCAAACAGCTCAGCCGGCCTGCTTTTATAGGCAGCCGGCTATCAACACTGTAGCAACAACAACCCAGGGTTTCCCGCCTAAAATAACTGATGTGGACCTGAGTGAAAACTATATACATGATACTCCTGGTGGCCGGGGTGAGAAATTCAATACATAACACCCCCCTTACACTTAGAAAGCCTATCAGAGCAAATGCTACCTTAATAAATATTATGCTAAGCATTGCCCCCACCCATTTTGGGTAGCTGAGTAACATTGAGAGTTTCAGGGACTGGCGGAGGAAGGGGGTGGGGGGAGCGCACCACCCCTGGCTCCATGATCCTGGTGGGGTGCCATTGTGGCTGCCCCCCACGCACTGGGCGCCATGCCCCCACAGGTGATGCGCCATGCTCCCAGGACACGAGCCACGACCCTGCAGACAGCACACCATGCCCCCAGGGATGCGCACCATGCCCCCCCATGCGCGCCAACCACGCCCCCGCCTGCTCTCTGCCCCCGGTGCTGGAGCATGAAGCTCTGCCACTATCTGGCAGACTGCTTTCTGAAGCTTAGCAAAGCCTACAGCCACGAGTTAGCCAACCCTGGCCCAAATAAAAACAGTCTAATGTGATCAGTGCTAAATTGTATAATAAAATTAGGGCTGCAGTATTTAATTCACCGGGACGCGGGTGGCGCTGTGGGTTAAACCACAGAGCTCAGGACTTGCTGATCAGAAGGTCGGTGGTTCGAATCCCCACGACGGGGTGAGCTCCCGTTGCTCTGTCCCTGCTCCTGTCAACCTAGCAGTTCAAAAGCACGTCAAAGTGCAAGTAGATAAATAGGTACCGCTCCGGCGGGAAGGTAAATGGCGTTTCCGTGCCCTGCTCTGGTTCGCCAGAAGCGGCTTAGTCATGCTGGCCACATGACCCGGAAGCTGTACGCCGGCTACCTCGGCCAATAAAGCGAGATGAGCACCGCAACCCCAGAGTCGGCCACAACTGGACTTAATGTTCAGGGGTCCCTTTACCTTTACCTATTTACCGTAATTCACCACCTATATTAATAAATTAAAACTAACTAAAAAGGCACCATCAGACAGGAGAGTTTTTTATAAGCAAATTATTAAGCACTGTCCTAAGATGTATTCTGCATCTTTCTCATTCCTTGTTAATGTGTGCTATGTTTAAAAACAAAGTGAGTTTTGCATCAGAAATTCTCTTTACACATATGCAAATCTGACCAAGCTTAATCAATATATTAATTGATTAAAATATATAAGTTAACATTATTGGGTTACTGCTTTGGATTTGATTGTATATGTTGTGGTCTTGTTGTGAACTGCCCTGAGACCTCCGGGTATAGGGCGGTGTATAAGCTGAATTAATAATAATAATAATAATAATAATAATAATAATAATAATAATAATAATTCCTTTGACTTGCAGTCCAAAATGAAATTAAAGAACCTCAAATGGTTCTCCCCTAGTCCTTCCTTCTGGCACAAACATGACACATGAGAAAGGTTTCCACCTCTCTCAGAGGAAAATTTGAACAGAAATGGACTGCAAAATAATCATTTAGATGTGCATTGTTCTGAGACTGGCATCTATAAGCCTCTAATGACACCTCCATTGTAGGTTCTGTGGGAACCACAGAAAAAACAGAAAAACAGAAAAACTGGTTGCTATGAGTTCTGGGATGCCAGATATGTATAATTCCTGGATCCAGTAAGAATTTTATCAAGGCTTGAAGTGTTAAACTGGGTGCCAGACACTGAATCCCTGGATTTAGCAAGTGCTAAAATATAAGCTATGCTATTTTACTGATGAGGTAATTGCCTGGGCCATTAAGAGAACATAGCAAAAGTGATGGGCCATTAAGAAAGCCAAGGAGAGGGGGCTCTGTGCTAGACAGAAAATGGCTGGGGCCCTTTCTCTTGCTCTTAGATAGTTAGAAGGACAAAAGCCAGTGTTTTAGAGTTGAGGGTTGGCTGTGATGTGACCTGGGGGGTAGAGAGGTTGCAGGCTGGAAAAGGCAGGGAGAGAGCTTAATGTTTTTCTGCTTGAATCCCAGGCTGTGGCTATGGGGGAAACAAGAACCCCTCAATCACAGGCTGAGGTTGTATAAATATGATCCTCTGCCTCGTTTCCAAAAGAAAGCATGAACCCTAGGTAAGCACCTGGAATCCCTGGACTCTTGGATTGCTTGGAGATTGGAGCATAGCTGTCAACTTACAGATTTGAAAATAAGGGACCAGCAGCCTTGAAAATAAGGGATTTTGCTTAGCTTATGAGTTCCATCGGCCCTTCCCCACCCAAGAGGGAGGAGAGAGACTCTCACCCATGCCACCTGCGAGCCCGGCATGAGGCGGTTGCGCTGCGGTGGCGGCCGATGAAGCGCCACCCTTCTGCGTCCCTCCCCATCCCCTCCTCTTCCTCCTCCCTCAGGCCGCTGCCGCCTCCGGTTTCTCCTGGCAGCGTGGCGGAAGCCTTGCAAGAGAGGGGCTGCCTGCCTGCCCACCGCCACCCATCTTTCACAATGCGCCCCTGAGGGGGGAAAGGGAGAGACGGAGACGCGGCAGCTTGTGCACACTCTCTCTCTTGCTCTCTTGAGGTGGAGGACCCCGAGCCGCTGCTTCCCTTCCGAGCCGGGTGAGCATGAAACCAGGGAAATTTAAGGGACATCATCAATAAGGGACAGCAGCGGGACACGGCGCTGGGAAAAGGGAGTTTCCCCCCAAATAAGGGACGGTTGACAGCTATGGATTGGGGTGGCGATGCAACAGTATTAACTAAAGCTTTCATATACAATGGTAACCTTGGTTTTTGAACTTAATCCATTCCAGGAGTCTGTTCAACTCCTGAAACCATTTGAAAACCAAGGCACAGCTTCCAATTGGCTGCAGGAGCTTCCTGCACTCAATCGGAAGCTGAGAAAGTCACTTTGGACGTTCAGCTTCTGAAAAACGTTGACAAACCAGAATGTTTACTTCTAGGTTTGTGGTGTTCGGGAGCCGATTTGTTCAATAACCAAGCCATTTGGGAACCAAGATACCACTGTAATTAAACAAGAAGAAAATAAAGTATTGTGAAACTGCATATCCTAAAATGCCTATATTTTAATGTCTTTTAGACTGTTGTGAAAAAACATATGCAAAAAGCAATTTGCATGCTTTCTAGAAACAGCAAAGTAAATGGTAGTTTACTGCGTTCAACACACTTCGTCTAGTGGGAGTCCACGGGAGAAATCTATACAATTTGCAGTGCCCACTAGCTCCTCTTCAAAACAGAGAAATGGAAACAGAAGGGGAAATTGACCATGTGAAAATTGCAGAAAAATGAATCCAACGGAAGGTAAATTCTCAAGTCTTTTCTCCCAATGAGACACATGCCACAATTTCCCCAGTATGACAACATGGATTTGTGCCTCAAGTTTGTGGCAGTTTGACACTGCTTATATAATTTCGGTATAAAATCCAATAAAAACTGTTTTTTGGAGATCGCAACGTCTTCAAGGATTGTGAAAATGGCAGGAAGGAAAAGTCCAATCAGCGGATTTGTAACTTATGTTTCGAATGATCACTAAGCTTCAGTTTTTATACCGTTAAGCTGTAGGATATACATAGCAGACTGATGGATTTGACATGGCTTATGTCCAACACAAGTTGCTTGCTTCTTGACACAAAGTGCTTTTTTTTTTTTAAGGCCCCTGATCAATCCAGATGATGAGAATCAAGAGCGACATCTTAAGTGGGAAAAGATCACATTACACTTTCTGTTTTGAAACTAATGGGTCGGCCATAAGAATCTTACTTTGACCGTCTGCACCTTCCTGTATTATTTCAATATGAGCTCATTTCTGCTTCTCCCCGTTTTTCTTCTTTGCCAATGAATAATGCCATGTCAGAAGAACCAGAGCACCAGACATTTCAAGCAACTCAGAATTTAACTATGAAGCAGAAATAGCACAGCTAAAATGTAGGTTCCAAAAATGAAGGGGGGGGGGAAGCTTTTACATTCTGTTTTTTCAAACATTCCTCATAGCAGACATGGGTTGAACTGGAGCAGACCTGTATGTCTCATCATGTCTACTTTGCTAGCTATGGTCTTCCAGAGGGTGGCAGGTTCTTGAACATCTGGTGTGCTCCTTACATATATTTGGCTCTGACTCTCTGCATGATATAACAGAGCCACGTGTAAGCCTAGCCTAATCTGTGCAATAGGCCTGCTAGCGACTGCTAAGATGTCGGCTGGTCTGCAAGACACACACTGGCTGAACTTTTCTGAACTTGCATCTGTTCTATGATCCTCCACTGGAATGTTTTCAGAAGCCCTGCCTGTCTTCCAAGGTCTGGCACTAGGCGTTTTATGGACTTTCCAGATGCTGTAGTTATCTGTTCAGACTGAGCAGTGATCAATCAACCAGCCAGATGATCTTGCACCAGGAAATGCTTCAGCTGTGACAGAACCACTTGCCCCTAAAGCCAGACTACTTGTGAACGGAGATTTTCTTCACCAAATGCAATGACCATGGGTGCCAATGATCTGCATTCAAGCTTGGACAGAGGCCCCTCTGCCAGTGGCGTAGCGTGGGGGGTGCAGGGGGGGCGGCCGCACCGGGTGCAACATCTGGGGGTTAGGGTTAGGGGGCGCAAATCCACGGGTTAGTGGGCGCAAATTACTTGCCTTGCCCCGGGTGCTGACAACCCACGCTACGCCACTGCCCTCTGCTGCCTAGGTACCTTGAGGATGTTCAGGTGACACCCCCCTCTCCACTTGAAAGAATGCAGAATGTGTGCAGTAGCAATGGCCTCTGCACTTTGGGCTGGTGTGTGATGGAACTCTACATGGGACCTCTATGTGAGGGTGGAACTTGGCATAAATAGGCCCCCTTCCTCATGTAGAGAAGATGTTCCATGTGTACCCCTTTCCAATGCCAGTGGAATGAGCAAGTAGTGTGGTCCCCAAGTGTGTCAGCTATTGTGGGGGCAAGACTAATTCACATAGCTCCTATTGAACATTTTTTCAACAGATGGGGAGGGATCTGAAGGAATCTTCATACTGTTTTTGAGAGCTCATCCATTTTTACCTTTCCTCAATCCTTTTTTACTAAAAAAATGTGGATGCTCGGGTTGCGAACGTGATCCATGCGGGAGGCACATTTGCGTCCCGCAGTGTTCGCAACCCGCAGTGTCACATCTGCGCATGCGCGGGTTGCAATTTGGTGCTTCTGCGGATACGCAAAGCACGATATAGCGCTTCTGCGGATGTGCGAGCACCGAAACCCAGAAGTAACCTGTTCCAGTACTTGTGGGTTCAGCACGGTGCGCAACCCGAAATCGCACAACCCAAAGCATCTGTAACCTGAGGTATGACTGTATTCTCATTTTCGTACTCATATTGAAATACTGCCCCTCAACGAGGCCAAACTTAGATTCACAAAATGTTTAGGGGTATGTGTCCCTCTGCGTCCCCCCAGAACAAAGCAGTGCCTTTCCTTAATGAAAGAAAACCAGAGATTGCGTGTATCTCAGACCCTCCAAGTGTCCCTATTTTTCAGGGCCAATCTCAGATTTACAGAAACCACCCCAGTTTCTGATTTGATCCTGGAATTTCCCACTTTTCCTTAGGACGTCCCTATTTTAATCGGCGAAATGTTGGCAGGTATGGTGCCTGTCTCTCTGTGTGTGACATCGCATGTAGCCATTGCAAATACAGCTTGTGCAGCCACTGAATTAGAGGGAAAGCAACTCAAAGTACATGGATGCTTCCCTGCACAAAAAGGGATATTGAATAAGGCAATTCAGATCTCCTGGTTAAAATGCTAGCACAGTTCGACTGAAGCAAGATTTGAAAGAGGAAAGCTTTATTGTGTATTTTATTTATGGTTCTATACTTGTAATCCACTTAGAAGCCACTCTTTGCAATTAAGGCATACATAAATGGAACAGCAGCAACAACAATTTGTTATGGCCTGCCCACTGGCAGAGGAAGAGGAGTGGGGGGGGAGCGCACTGCCTCCGGCAGCGAGATCCCGGTGGGGTGTCATCGCGGCTACCCCCCGGGGGCAGTGCTATGTCCCTGCGTGTGGCGCGCCACACCCCCGGGACGCGCGCCAGCCCCGCCCCCGCCTGCTCTCCGCCCCCCCGGGTGCTGGAGCATGAAGCTCCGCCATTGGGACTGTCCCATCTGTGGTGCAGCCTCTGCTTGAGTGTTCTTCAAAATATTTATGGATTTTTATATTTGATTTTTGTTTTTCAGACTAATTTTAGTTCAGGTCTGGCTAGACTGAAGAGGTGATGGTGACCACATTATTGTGAATCATGCCTAAAACAAGTAGATAAGGTCAAGAGATAATGCTGTGACAACACTGTCTCAAGACTTAGACAAAGCACCACTCAGCTCTGGGGGCTGGTTTTTTTGAGCATCCAACAGCATTATGAAGAAGAACTGAGTGAGAAGAAAGGAATTTGCCCTTTCAGATAATTTTGTTGGCCCATGCAGATTTGGCATTCCAAAGGAAAGAGAATGTGAAACCTTGTTATCTGGCAATCAAGCAACAACTATTTCTAAAGCCTTTGAAGCTAAACCTGAGTTCTGTATGACTCATTTGTAGTTGAGTTTATAGTGATCCATGTTTTCCTGGCTTTAAAGTGTGACATACTTAATCCCTTAATAGTCCAGAGTTCAAGTTTAGCACTCAATTTAAATAGATTCATCTATCACTGAATGTCAAAATACAGTTGTATTTGTAGCACTCCTTTTACAAACTCCAGATATTCCATTGAATCAAAATCTACCTAGTTTTGTGCAATAGTAGCGCAGGCTGCCTGAACACCATTAGCAAGGTTTCAATTTCTCTCCCGACATGTTTTCATTAAAGTGGGCTTCTTCCATTCAATTGCTGTCCTCTTGCATCGACACAAAGCTATATTTGTTTTGCTTTCTTTTTAAATGGCCTGTCTTTCCTAATTATTTACATTGTAGTCTTTTTCTTTTGCTACCCAATTTCTTGCATAACCATATGTCAAGCCACCGGGTGGCGCCTGTGGTCAACTCTCCCTTCATTTAAAAACTTTCCCTTGAACATTCAGTACAATTACAATTGTTTGAAGAACAAACAGTGGGGTGAAAAGAAAAATGAATAAACAAATGACAAAGTATCACATAGTAATAATTACTACGTACTACTTCTTAGGTGTCCTGTGTGAAATGGTTATAGTATTGGACTTGTTGGCTGGAGTGTTGGACATAGGATTTTTTGTGTGGTAAGTATTAGGATAGAGACTAACGGTTTAAATTCTTGTTCTTTTCTTCTTCAGTAATGTTAAACAAGATCAGCAATGCTGTAGGATGGGAGTGGCGCTGTGGTCTAAACCACTGAGCCCCTTGGGCTTGCCGATCAGAAGGTCGGCAGTTCGAATCCCTGATGTTGCTCTGTCCCAGCTCCTGCCAGCCTAGCAGTTCAAAAGCACGCCAGTGCAAGTAGATAAATAGGTACCACTGTGTCAGAAAGGTAAATGGCATTTCCATACGCTCTGGCTTCCGTCACGGTGTCCCGTTGCACCAGAAGCGGTTTAGTCATGCTGGCCACATGACCCAGAAAGCTGTCTGTGGACAAACGTCGGCTCCCTCGGCCTGAAGCAAGATGAGTGCCACACCCTCATAGTTGCCTTTGACCGGACTTAATCGTCCTGGGGTCCTTTACCTATTACACATCCAGTTATGTCTGAGGTGCACTGAGTTATGTTCTCCAAGCACATGTTACATATGTTTTGTTGTTGTTGTCGTTGTCGTTGTTGTTGTTGTTGTTGTTGTTGTTGTTGTTGTTATTTAGTCGTTTAGTCATGTCCGACTCTTTGTGACCCAATGGACCAGAGCACATCAGGCACTCCTGACCATTCTCGTGTTGCCACCCTCCGTACCTCTTGAGGAGAAGGCTCACAAAGAAAGGCCTCAAAAGATGATATCAGGGTCTGGGTAGATTCATATGGAAAGAGGTGGTCCTTGAGGTATTGAGGTCCAGAGCCGTTTTAAGGCTTTATAGGTCAAAACCAGCATTTTGATGTTGTTTTGATGTTTTGATGCATCTACAGATAAGAGACACAGATACTGTTGAGATTTTAATTTTTTTTAATATGATAAACCAGCTTTGATGTTTTTCTTCATGGGTCTGAATATGCTGAGGCTTTGTGCTAAAATATTTGTACGAAAACTGCATCCTGATTTACCAGACTTGTATAGTTCTGTAAGAATCCATGCGTTCAGCACCCACCACACCTGTTCCTATCTATACTGTAAACCTCTCTGTGATCCTCGGATGAAGGACAGTGTAGAAATTGAATAGACAAATAAATCTCAATATGCTAACTAATCTTTCCCCCCCTCACGTCCGCCAAATAGTTTTTTTGGTATCCCATTCATAACCTTCCTCCAAGCTGTCTCCTGCAGAAGCTTCCTCCTTGGCCCCATTAACTCCAACAGGAAACTCCTAATTTGAAAGTATTGAAACCATGGTGATTGCCATCCAGCTGTAGTCAGAGAAATGTCACAAATAAAAGCTCGTCTTCATTTAGTTTTCCAAACCATGAAATCCTATTTCTCTGCCTGCTAATAAAATCCATATCCTGATTTCTCACAGAAAACCTATGATGCAATACCACAGATGCTATATGTGAAATATCAGAGCTCAATTTTGTTTTATATTTATCCCATGTTTTTAATAATCGAGACAAAATTCGGCTTCGTTTCAAGTCCACTTCCCTTTTCAAGGATTTCCCCATTTTATAATAGTGATTTATTTACCACTTCGTATTTATAAAAAGAAAGTACCCTGGTCCCAGGTTGTTAAGGGTGACAAGAGATCCACTGATCCTCCCAAAAGCCTTGTTTCCTTGTGACTGGAAACACCTAGCCAATCAGGATATCGTTATTTGCCGCAATTTAGATAAAGCACTTTCTTCCAGACTGGCACCCACAACCAACCAGCTGAAAGCACTTCATAACTTCCCCTCCAATTTTACTCCAATCGCTGTCCTTCAACCAGTGTATTGGCCAGGTGGAATGATTCTAGGACCTTGACAGAGCACTCATGCATCCTTCTTGTAGCCAAGCAAGTACTTACTGGGTGCTCTCTTCACTTGGTGCCCAGTGTGGGGAAACTGGTTGTGCTGCCCTAAAACCGCCTCTGCTATGAGCAGGACACGATTGTATGAGCACTATCAGCTCTTAGACTTCCTATCAACTGGTATTCAGAGTCATACTGCCTCTGATTGTGGAGAAAAAGCACAGCCAAGTCATTATCCTTCATGAACTGGTCAGATCCTCTTTTTAAAGCCTTCTAAGTTGGTGGTAGGGACGCGAGTGGCTCTGTGGGTTAAACCACAGAGCCTAGGGCTTGCCGATCAGGAGGTCGGCGGTTCGAATCCCCACGATGGGGTGAGCTCCCGTTGCTCGGTCCCTGCTCCTGCCAACCTAGCAGTTCGAAAGCATGCAGTGCAAGTTGATAAATAGGTACCGCTCCGGCGGGAAGGTAAATGGCATTTCTGTGCGCTGCTCTGGTTCTTCAGAAGCGGCTTTGTCATGCTGGCCACATGACCTGGAAGCTGTCTGCGGACAAACGCTGGCTCCTTCAGCCTATAGAGCAAGATGAGTGCGCAACCTCAGAGTCGTCCACGACTGAACCTAATCGTCAGGGGTACCTTTACCTTTTATGTTGGTGGTCATTCACTCTCTGCCAGTGAGTTACTGGGCCCAGTTCAAGGAGTCAGTACTAGCATATAAAGCCCTAAATGGTTTAAGATCCAAGTACAGTGGTACCTTGGTTCTCAAACGTAATCTGTTCCGGAAGACCAGTCGACTTCCGAAATGTTCGAAAACAGAGGTGCAAAGGGCTTTCTGCAAATTCAGTTGAGAAAATTGAAAAACACGGAGCGGAGGCTGCCCTAAGTCCCTAGAAGGATCCTAGACACTGTCTGTTTAATTGACACTGAAATGGGGAATGCCTAAATGTGTATTAGTGAAGGCTTTAACATGGGGATTTTCCATGGGGCTATACAAAGTGGTCTCTGAGCATCTTGTTGGGTTGAAAAACTATTGTTGCTTTCTGCTAGCTAACATGTGAGTGTTTAACCTTAGATCAAGTGACAAAGGTATTTGGTTGCAAATTTGCCATCTTGGAAGGGCGGTGGCTGAGTCTTTGCTCTCAGGCTCTGTGAGAGTAAGATGTGATAATGGAGCACACAGGCAAAATGGAGGCTGTAGGAAGACAGAGACCTCTGCTTCTAGGTCTGTTTGGAATTATCTTTTATTTCTAAGAAAATGAACCTGTGTTAAACTTGCACAATATATTGTATGGAGTTATTTTGATGTCTATTTGATGTTTCTGTTCTGTTTTGAAGAAAATTCTGCAAGAAAAGCTTTGAAGCAAACTTATGGGCCTTGGCAATGTTTTTATTCCAAAAGGAGTTAGTTTTTCTCCACCTTGTTGCTTCAAACTGCACAATATTAATATCTGCAATAAAGTTGGTAACTTGGAGTTCCCTATTTGAGGCTGCAGTACTATGCACCTTGCCTGAGATTAAGTTTTGTTAAAGACAGTTGGAATTACTTCTCAGTAAATCTAATTAATTTAAAACATTTATATACAAACATGCTTAGGATTTCACATTCAGACTGTTATTAACACATGATTCCCCTTGCTAGGGCACGGATACTGGTATTGCTGTCTTTTTATGGTCTTCTCCCCTGAATGTTCCACTGCTGTTGCACATGGTGGTTGTATGGTTTATACCTACAAAAATATCAGCAGGAGCAGCAATAGTATTGACAGTAGTAGTGGCATTCAGTTTACTGCGAAACCAGAAGGCTATAACAGTTTGATGCCAAAAACCCAGAAAGAAAACTGTTCCCAGTCAGCTGATCTGCCTTTACGAAGGGCTGAAGCCTGGATTCCTTCCCAGTTTGCAGCTCCAATGTTTCCATGATGCCTCTTCAGAGATTGTGCAGAACATCTGGGGGCAGTAAGTCCTTCTTTAATCTTAGGGAAATGCTCTGCATGTGACTTCATAGCCTTTTGAAACACACAAGACACAAATAGTTTGCGCAGTTGAAATGAGCTCACTGGCAAAGCACAGCCAATCCAATACACTGCAGCTCTAAGTTGTGCTTCCAGGCCACATGGTGCAGTAAAGACCTCTATGGTGAGAAAGTAGCTGAGCATCCAGCACTTTGAAGCAGTTTTTGCATGTGAAGTACCCTTTCCTGGCAGAAATTTCCAGACATATCTGGCTCTCCATAGGAAATGAGTAATATTTCTTCGTGGATTGCTAATGAACAGTGGAGGAACAACTTTTCTCCCCATTACACAAAAATTCCAAATGTGAGATGGCAGCTGTTTAGTGAGTACAACTAGCATAGCTCAGCCTTTCTCAACTTTGGGTCCAACGTTGGGTTGGACTAGAACCCCCCATCATCCCTGCTCACCTCTCTTGATAGCTACGGATGATGGGAGTTGTAGTCCAACAATATCTGGGGACCCAAGGTTGAAAAAGGCCATGCTAGGTAGTCCTTAACCTATTTCACTTCTCCATGGGATTTGACAATAGCCCTGTGCAGATGACTGTATCAAATAGGATACCCTCAATACATGAAATAAGTGCTGTAGAGGAAAGTGAGGGGGAAATGGAGCTTGTTAACCTGGGAAGGCAGCCCATCTAGAAGAATGAAAAGTCTGGTCCTAAACCTCTGTTGGTTTGTGGGATATATTTGGGAGAAGGACAGTCTAAGGCATGGGTAGGCAAACTAAGGGGCTGAATCCGGCCCAATTGCCTTCTAAATCCAGCCTGAGGATGGTCCGGGAATCAGCATGTTTTTACATGAGTAGAATGTTTCCTTTTATTTAAAATGCATCTCTGGGTTATTTGTGGAGCCTGCCTGGTGTTTTTACATGAGTAGAATGTTTCCTTTTATTTAAAATTCATCTCTGGGTTATTTGTGGGGCATAGGAATTTGTTCATTTCCCCCTCAAAATATAGTCCGCCCCCCACAAGCTCTGAGGGACAGTGCTGAAAAAGTTTGCTGACCCCTGGTCTAAGGAGTAAACCCTACACAAATCTAGAGCAGAGTTTCCAAGGCTATTGGATGGCATCTTGTATGTCTCCTTCTGGTAACCCCTGCAACCAAGCTGGTGCCAAACGTATTGCTCTGCTCTCCTTTGGACCACATCAGCAAGGCCAAAAGGATGGGGTGGGGGTCTTGTCATCTGGGAAGCCCAGGACCTCCATACACACTGCTCAGACTTGAGCCCCAGAGAGGACATTTCAGTGATGCTAATGCAACAGTGTGACTTCACCTGCAGAGACATACTCCATTGTCTCTTGAGACAGATGAATGCCAACAACATGTAGAATATAAAGCAGGGTCTGCTGCCATCATTCAATTCCCACCTCCAAAGTAGGAGAGTCCACCACCTTCTGAGGGGGTTCGTTCCATTGTCAAACAGCTCTTCTGGATCCCAACTAAACACAAGGAAGAACTTTCTGACTGTAAGATCCGTTCAAAAGTGGAATGGACCCCCTCAGAAGGTGGTGGACTCTGCTTCATTGGAGGTTTCTAAGCAGACGTTCAATGAATGGCCATCTGTCATGTATGCTTTAGCTGAGATTCCTGCATTGATGACCCTCAGGATCCCAAACAATTCTACAGTTTGTTGTTGTTTAGTCATTTGTCGTGTCTGACTCTTCGTGACCCCATGGACCAGAGCACGCCAGGCACTCCTGTCTTCCACTGCCTCCCCCAGCTTGGTCAAACTCAAGTTGGTAGCTTCGAGAACACTGTCCAACCATCTCGTCCTCTGTCACCCCCTTCTCCTTGTGCCCTCCATCTTTCCCAACATCAGGGTCTTTTCCAGGGAGTCTTCTCTTCTCATGAGGTGGCCAAAGTATTGGAGCCTCAGCTTCAGGATCTGTCCTTCCAGTGAGCACTCAGGGCTGATTTCCTTCAGAATGGATAGGTTTGATCTTCGTGCAGTCCATGGGACTCTCAAGAGTCTCCTCCAGCACCATAATTCAAAAGCATCAATTCTTTGGCAATTAGCCTTCTTTATGGTCAAGCCCACTATGCACAGTTTACTTCAGTTGTGGAGATGTAATCTACACAAGGGTGATAATTCTTAGATAATAATGACAATATGTTGTCCAAAAAAGGGGGAGAAATTTTTGTTTTCTCACCTCCCCCCATATGTTTTGGTGGAAGTCATTAGCAAGTCTTCCTTGTGGTTAATTATGTCTTGCCCACATCTCTCACACTAAGCATATGGCTAGCGGGTTTAGTGATGGCAAACTGCTCAGCAAACATATGCTTTTGATTTCAGAAGGAGATTTAGTTTCCTTTCTTCCATGTCCTATTTGCTGAGGCTCAATGACTTAAGATAGCTTTCTAAGAATATAATTTCATTACCAGGGCAGTCTGGGTTGTGGAAACATGTCTGATCATTCCCTTACTGACGTCCCTCGGATATATTAAAATGAATATAATTCAATCACCAAGTATTTTTGTTCCATCAGGTTTTGGTTCAACCTATTAACACGGCGTTCTCCCAGCTGCTAGCAGACAGGAGCCAACTGGGTCTTCTGCTCGGACAGGTGTTTGATTTAGGTCGTACACTGGAGTCTCAAGAATAACTGAAAAACGATTCACACAGTCATCTTCGTAACTCAATTTTTTATTCCTGGATCTGTTTTCAATAGAGACTTTCCTCTCATTAATACCAAATGTCAAATTTGTTGCTCACGGTGGTAACAGATTGTAATAGATCTGTGGTGCTAAACATTTAGGTATAGTAAATATTAGGATTTAATTAGAACTTGTATGTTATAATTGGAACACGTTATAAGACAGTCCTAGAAAGGGGTTTGAGATGTTTAATTAGTGTTTATGTGTAAAGACTGTGTGCCGGACTTTGAGAATGTAATCAAGACCCATGAGTATTGGAATGTGTGTACCTACTTCTGAGCATCAGCAATTAGCATGAGTTAATTAGCCGATGCAAATGCCCTAAGTGTGTACCAGTCCTTAATCCTACTCAGTCTAAGTGTTGATGAACTCAGGGAAACTCCTGACTGGATAAAGGAGGCTGAGTGTTTAGGAACAGCAGGATTAGGAGTTGCCGTGAACTGGATTGCTGCACTGCTGTGGGAACAAACCCCTCTTGAAATGACCTTTGCTGTAAGATCTGGACTCCCTCCCTGCAGACTGAAGGTGTAAACAGGTGAGTAAACCATATTTCTTAAAGCCACAACAGTTTCCACCATCTCAGTTCTTCAAAGGACCACAGTATGAGTCTTTGCCACCACTCAGCAGAGAGACGGGCAGGTATCTGACTTTTGCAACAGTATTCTTTTAACCAGTTGGACAGATGTGGCCTTTCTCCTTCACTAGGTAGCCCACACAGTATCTGGAATACAGTGGTGCCTCGCAAGACGAAATTAATTCGTTCCGCAAGTCTCTTCGTCTTGCGGTTTTTTCATCTTGCGATGCACGGTTTCCCATAGGAATGCATTGAAAATCAATTAATGCGTTCCTAGGGAAACCGCCTTCAGACCAGGTCCGGGGACAGTCTGTCCCCGGACCTCTTCTGAAGGCTGGGGGGGGGGACAAGGGCTTTTCTTCTCACCCCCAGCATTTTAAAAAACCCTGGGACAGCGGAGGACTTCTCCGCTGTCCGGGCGATCTTAAAATGCTGGCGGCCGGGACCTCTTTTGAAGCAAGCGGCTGCGGGGAGAAGCGCAGCCGCTTGCTTCAAAAGAGGTCCGGGGGCAGCGGGAGTGCTTCCCACTGCCCCCGGACCTCTTTTGAAGCAAGGGGCGGTGGGGAGAAGCGATCTCCCAGCCGCCCCTTGCTTCAAAAGAGAAGACCCGCTGTCCCCGGGGCAAGCTTCGTTTTGCGAAGCAAGCCCATAGGGAAATTCGCCTTGCGAGGCAACTCGAAAACGAAAAAACCTTTCGTTTTGCGAGTTTTTCGTCTCGCGAGGCGTTCGTCTTGCGGGGTACCACTGTATTTATCTATAAAAGTTAATGAGTAGCAATTTCTTGGCTTGGAAGGTGTCTGAATGGGTTCGCACAGGTCAGTGTGTAGTAGGTCCAGTCGCTTCCTTGAGTACATTACACTTTGGGAATGAGGGCTTTGCACTTCTTCCCTTTGTGCAAATCATACACTGCCTTTGCCACTATTGCACACTTTCATTTTTACGCCTTTTGCAATATCCTTATCCCTTTCAGATCAAATGTGGTGTTCGCATTGCGATGACCGAGTCGGCTTGCTATAACTCAAGACAGTATGTACTTACACAGCACTTCATGATGTTTGCCTGTTCTCTTGCACAGTCAAATTAAAAAAAACACCCTGTTTTTCGAAGGTTCAAAGATTTCCATCCATGGTTATTGTGTACAAGTTATCACAAAAATCCATATCAAAGCCCTTTTTGGTTAATGTAGAAATGTTCAATACATCTCAGACCCTCCAAGTGTCCCTATTTTCCAGGAACAGTCCTGGATTTATAGAAGCCATCCCAGTTTCTGATTTGATCCCAGAATGTCCTGCTTTTCCTTAGGACGTCCCTGTTTTCATCGGAGAAATGTTGGAGGGTATGGCATCTGCATCTAATTCCGGAACATACATGACACCTCTTACTTTTGTCCCCCTACATCTATGCTCTGCATGAGCGTAGCTGCCCCCCTAGATCAAGTAAAACAATAGAAATACTTAACTAACTGACTGACCAATCACATAGATTCTTTGCCCCCAACAATGCCCTGCCCCCTCTAACAAAAATCCTGGCTACTCACATGACGCTCTGTATTAGAAATCTAAATTCCTTCTCCACACCTGTTAATGGCCACAGAGTTTCCATCCTCTGAGAGCATGTTTCCACTTTCATTTGTGATGAGATTTTTGGAGATATCTAATATTGGATGTCACATGGGAATTGGCCCCATTGTCTAGGATCCAAAAATTAGATCCTGAATTATTTCATCTTGCAGAGACACCTTTACAATGGAAAGGGCTTGGAAGCGTTAGAACCATTCTTTTTCTGCCTTTCTTGCTTCCTTGCCCATTGGCTGAAAAGTTTCTTTTAAAATGTCCTTTCTGACCACAATTAAGGTTCAGCTCCCTTTCCTAACTGGCCTTTAGGTGGCCCACATACAAATTTCCTTTCCCTTTGTCTTTCTTTGGCTGCATAATTTGATCCAGTAGAGCTTTGATCAGTACAGAGCACATGTCTATTCATTTTAAAATCTGCCAGAACTATTTTCAACTCTGGGTTTAACTTTGCACAAATGCCTGAAATAAATGGAGAATATTCTTTTGGTAAAGATTCCAATTTTTATTTTTTTGTTTATTATCAGGAGAGCATCCAGCAGCACTAAGTCTATCCATCAAATTTAGCAAGTATTCCATGGGCTTTTTTTGACCATCTCCTTCTCGTAATTGAGCAGAGAACATTTCTTTGTAAAGTTGAATCTTATCTTGCATTCTCATTTTCCCTTACAGGTTCTTCAAAGCTAACAACATCACTTTTGAAATGCCTTTTCTCCTGGAATGGTAGTAGCACCAGAAACCTGTATATGTGGCTGGGATTTGCCTTTTTTATTTCCTCTCTCTAGAAGAGACCCTACAAGGTGGTATCCAACACTCAATTTGGGAATCTGCCAAAAAAAGTGACAAAATTATGATATAAAAACTATTGGACTGTGTTCAAACCATGGCTGGAAAATCGTCTTTTTGCATGGGATGGAAGTGTCTAGCAATTCTACTTGCCAAGCAAACTCTCCACACACACACAAAAAAAAACAGAGACAGACTTCATCCAGAAGAATAGCTAATGGCTTAAACATTTGATGTGTTAGCAATTTTCCTCCCCATTGCTAATAAGTACATGATCTTTAAATAAAGTTTGAAAAGCCATCTTGCTGCTTGCTGCAATAACAACTCTGAGCCACAGATGCCCAGAGCAAGGGTCAATTCTATAGTTTTATAATTCATTTACAGCAGGGGTCACGATCCTTTTTAGGAACATGGAAGGGCAGATTTGAATTTTTGAGCAGGTGCCATGGGCGTCTCCCTCTCCGGTCACTTTTCTCCCTCCCTTTGGATCCTCCCATAGGATGGACGTTCCAGCACACACACTCACTTTTCCACAGGATCTGGTTAAAAGTTGGATCCCGCAGAATGAACCTGAACCTTGACAAGCACATAGAACAGAATGATGACGTGAGAAAAGAGTGTCACTCTTTTAAGTTCCTCCTTTAGCTCTGTGTATTTTCAAGGGAGAAAAATGGAATTGCTCTTTTCACCTCATAAACATGGGGAAAGTCAGTGTGGGATAGCAGAAGATATGTGAGTGTCAAGGGAGCATCTCAAGGCTACTACTGTTCCCAAAGGCATGGGCGCTTTTGTTGTTGTTTAGTCATTTAGTCGTGTCCGGCTCTTCGTGACCCCATTGACCAGAGCACGCCAGGCACTCCTGTCTTCCACTGCCTCCCGCAGTTTGGTCAGACTCATGCTGGTAGCTTCGAGAACACTGTTCAACCATCTCGTCCTCTGTCACCCCCTTCTCCTTGTGCCCTCCATCTTTCCCAACATCAGGGTCTTTTCCAGGGAGTCTTCTCTTCTCATGAGGTGGCCAAAGTATTGGAGCCTCAGCTTCAGGATCTGTCCTTCCAGTGAGCACTCAGGGCTGATTTCCTTCAGAATGGATAGGTTTGATCTTCGTGCAGTCCACAGGACTCTCAAGAGTCTCCTCCAGCACCATAATTCAAAAGCATCAATTCTTCAGCGATCAGCCTTCTTTATGGTCCAGCTCTCACTTCCGTACATCACTACTGGGAAAACCATGGCTTGAACTATACGGACCTTTGTTGGCAAGGTGATGTCTCTGCTTTTTAAGATGCTGTCTAGGTTGGTCATTGCTTTTCTCCCAAGAAGCAGGTGTCTTTTAATTTTGTGACTGCTGTCACCATCTGCAGTGATCATGGAGCCCAAGAAAGTAAAATCTCTCACTGCCTCCATTTCTTCCCCTTCTATTTGCCAGGAGGTGATGGGCCCAGTGGCCATGATCTTCGGTTTTTTGATGTTGAACTTCAGACCATATTTTGCGCTCTCCTCTTTCACCCTCATTGAAAGGTTCTTTAATTCCTCCTCACTTTCTGCCATCAAGGTTGTGCCATCTGCATATCTGAGGTTGTTGATATTTCTTCCAGCAATCTTAATTCCGGCTTGGCATTCATCCAGCCCAGCCTTTCGCATGATGAATTCTGCATATAAGTTAAATAAGCAGGGAGACAATATACAGCCTTGCCGTACTCTTTTCCCAATTTTGAACCAATCAGTTGTTCCATATCCAGTTCTAACTATAGCTTCTTGTCCCACATAGAGATTTCTCAGGAGACAGATGAAGTGATCAGGCACTCCCATTTCTTTAAGAACTTGCCATAGTTTGCTGTGGTCGACACAGTCAAAGGCTTTCGCATGGGCACAAAAGAGGCTGATTAAAGCCATGCAGCTGGAGGAAGCAGCAAAGAGCTCCTTGCACACTGAAGTCCACGTTACCTCTTTCCCCCCAAGGTAACGGAAAGTAGCATAGACTAAGCCTGGCAGGACAGCTTTACTCTATGGCATTAACCCTTTCATGCATTAATTAGACTCAAGCATGCTAGTTATATGAGACTGTCTTAGTCTATACTATATGGTGTTGTGGTTAATAACTGCAATAGAGTGGTGCCTCGCAAGACGAAAAGAATCCGTTCTGTGATTCTCTTCGTCTAGCAGTTTTTTCGTCTTGCGAAGCAAGCCCATTGACGGATTAGCGGATTAGCGCTATTAGCGCTATTAGTGGCTTTTAGCGGCTTTTAGCGGCTTATTGGCTTATTGGATCAGCTGATAAGCGGCTTAGAAAAAGGGGGGGGAACCCCGCAGGAACTCGCAAGACATTTTCGTCTTGCGAAGCAAGCCCATAGGAGATTCGTTTTGTGAAGCACCTCCAAAACGGAAAACTCTTTCGTCTAGCGAGTTTTCCGTCTTGCAAGGCATTCGTCTTGCGGGGCACCACTGTATTTCAGAGATACTCTGTCTGGCATTCTGAGTCTGTTTTGAGCTATACTGTTATGTACCGAGTTGAATAGGATCCAAACTGCAGCAGTCTGATTGGTCCTAGAACAATAGGATTCAGAATGCAGAAGTCTGATTGGTCCTAGAACAATGCAGCAGTATGATTGGTTGGCAGGAACCACCCAATCATGCTCCAGATATAAGTGAATCCACAACCTGATTGGCTTACAGTAGAATTCCAGAATTAGCCAATCATGTGCAGCCCATTGTGTAAATAATGTATATAAAGCAGATACTTTGAGGGGACCTTCATTCATTCCTCCTCACCACTATGAGCTGAATAAAGAGCATGAAATCACTTTGCGACTCTGAGTATATTTCATATACATTGCCACAAAGCTCTACAAATCGATTCAGGGCAAGCCTTCATATCCGCAGATGTCCAACATATTTTCAATCTTTATTTTTTTGCACTGTATAATTGTAGTATTATTGTATTATTTGCTGATTTTTTTAAAAATAGCAGTATATAAATATTTTTATACATAAAACAACAAACAAGGCAGCTGTTTATTTATATATGATGATATATTGTAATATTCTTCATTATATACTCTTCACTTAATGTAAGAAAGGCAAAGTCTGGCATATTTGTAATTAATTAATATACAGGAAATTGGAAGTACCAGAATATTTTATTTTTAGTACAAACACATACACAATCTGTTCAAAGCAGATTGTCATTAAAATAAGTATATGGGGATTTTCAATACTACTGAACATATTTCTGGGAGACGCTGCCATGGTTTTTTTTTTAGTTTTTTGTTGTTGTTTTTTTAGTTTGGAATGCTATCTCCATCTCACCCCACAAAATAACCTGGAACAGGAGTAATCACATATAGAGTAAGTGTTGGGTTTGGAAGTCATGAAAAGCAACCCACTGAACACAGTATCTGAATGATGTGAAAAGGAAAGGTTGATGCTTAGTAATGTTGATGGGAAATTCATTTGGAAAAATACCTTTGGAAGTAAGTCTCTCCTGCTCTACTAGCAGACAAGGACATATTTCAATGAAGATACTTGTCCTGTGAAGCACAGCAGGGTCCTCTGTTACCATGTAAATTGCCATAACAGAAGTTTGAGAAAGGTGAAACCATTTATGAGCATTTCGGTCTTTATTTAATAGCGAGCAGATATATTCATACATGCTAGTAAGCAAATGAAGACCTCTGGCTTTGCTTTTAAAGAGATAGGCACCATAAATTGAATTTCAGATGTAATCAGTGTGATTTGCATCCCCTCAAACCCCTTGTAGCCAGGGAGTCCACATATATCATTTCTTCCTTCAAGCTCTATTTGCAACAGCTGGAGAATATTACCAAAGAGCTAAAACAGCTGCAGGAATAACCCTTTCAATTACTTTTCTGAGGACCAAGCAAGTCAATCACAGACTGAATGTCAGGAGTTCTTCAGTGCAGCAGAACTGAGCCAAGCTAAGAAAATGGGGTAGGTTAGACACCAATGCACTTTTTATCTGCTACAGCTAACAAAAAAAACTGTCTGACAAAAATTCCGAGTTCTTCCCCACTACTAAAACATGATTGGTCCTTCTACTGATTTGTAATTTTAGCTGTAATTTAAAATAAAATCTGCATAGCAATTTTCATATACACTTCTATATGTGTACATTGCTTCTGTTTGTGGAACTAGAGGTCCTATAATAAGGACCAGTAGCTGAAGACTTCCAAATCCATCTCACCAAGGGTCATCACTTTTACCACCTGAGACAATAGAAAGTAGAGAATAGCATTTGGTCTTGTCAGCAAACTAAAGGGTGATGGAGTTTTAGATCTTGGCCCACTGACTGACCAATGGGGGAGAAGAGAGAGACAGTAAAAAAATAATAGACTATTGTGGCAATCACACAGGGTCCCCAGACGTTTGACCGTCTATTGATCCCTGTGCCACCACTGTGATTGCCTCTTCGCTGCCACCAACCCGTTTCTCTCGGGTACACACGGAGTCCAGATAGATAACATTAACAAATAATCAAGTTTATTTTTATAAGCATGAACAAGTTTAAGGTTTCAGTTAATTTTTCTTGTCAGTTTCTTAATCTTAGTTTCTTTACTGACCTATACGTTCCTAACAACTTCGAACTGATTATCCCAACTATCTATCTGACTCCACCTAACAGTTACTCTCACTCTCTCACAACACAACTCAACCAACCCACAGACTTATCCTCCCTCTTCCTTCTCCAACTCCCAACCTCAATTGACTTTCAAAACCTCCCACTCTAACTTTTACTCCTCCCTTGCATACCCTCTGGCCAATCACATCACACTCATTTAACCCTTTCCTTATGACCCACCTAGGAGGCAAACGCCACAACTATATTATGGAACTACAGGCTTGAATATGTTTTCTGTTCTATGTCATTAAAGGAAACCGTGGCTATTGGTCTCATGTGAACCCTTGCATATGGGAATTCTGCTAGGATTCTGATAATTTAAAATTCCATTTAAAAGAAAGGATGTTAAATACATAAATATGTGGGCTTTTTATTGTCTTTTTGAAGCTTTCCTTGTTTGCATAGCTTTAATTGGCACCTGCTACAGATTTTGAAAAACCTATCTTGTTTAGAAAGGAAAGAGATGTCTGCGCTCATGCTTGCAGAAAGAGGATAATGTGGCTTGAGTCAATAACAGCCCCAAAGGCATTGTTTTAAAGGTCCATCTCAATGTTTTCCAAATCTAAAATCCAAATGTTATTGTTTTAGTCAACCAGACAATAAAGGCAGCAAAATACACTCACAAAGAATACAGCAATCCCTATAAAAACATGATTACGTGATGCCATTAAAACAAGTCTTTGACATGTGTTATTATCTGAAATTGTAAGTTACTTCCACTTCCCTAAGAACAACTGAACAAATGCAGCAGTCCTGCATGTGACATAATAGTCTGTTCTGGCCAATGCAAATAAGGTTTATTTATTTTTAATTAAAGGATATTTATTTCCTTAAAAATTATTTTATTGGCTTTTCTACAAGCCATATACAGTGGTACCTCGGGTTAAGTACTTTATTTGTTCCGGAGGTCCGTTCTTAACCTGAAGCACCGCTTTAGCTAATGGGGCCTCCTGCCACCGCAACTCCTCCAGAGCACGATTTCTGTTCTCATCCTGAAGCAAAGTTCTTAACCTGAGGTACTATTTCTGGGTTAGCGGAGTCTGTAACCTGAAGAGTATGTAACCTGAAGCGTATGTAACTCGAGGTACCACTGTACAGCTATGCCCATGGTGTGTAATATAGGTAATTAATACAATACACATTCAGGATTAATAAACGTAACAATTCCTATCAAATATCAGTAAACCAGAGATCAACAAATTCCCTGCTCCTTCCCTTCACCCCTCCCTAGAGGTCACCTGTAGAAACTGCCACTGAGATCTGAGTATTAACAGCATTGAAATGATATTTTTTTTATTTTTGCGCATATGTACTAATCACGGTCTCAAAGTTTGAGAAATGCAGCTGATAATCCATTGGTTTCAATATACTCTTTCCTCATTTTTCCTTAAATGCCAGTTTTTCTGCCATGACTTCCTAAGTTAATGTCTCTCCCACCTTCCAATAAGTCAGTTCCTCTGCCATCTTGAATTCTAGCAGCAGCTAGCATAAAGGGGATCCAAGGCCTTTCAAGCGTAGTAGTGATGCATTTTCTTCTCCCTACATGTTCCATAGTGCTAACACTGGGGAAGGTGTCACTGCCTGGCTAATTTGCTACCTTTGAGCAATTCCACCAATAATAATAACTTCTATTTCCCATAATGGGAACCAGCCTTAAGGGAGCTATATGCCAGTGCTAAATCTACTTCAGTGAGCTTTCCCTCACTATTGCAAAAATAGATTTAATTGGCTGCTTGTCCCATATTTTGTTCCAATGCTCATCGCTATTTGCACCCCAAGATCACTTTAGATGTTACTGATGTATCTATTAATGTAAATATGACACTATTCTTTTCAGTGTGTTTATATTCACCTATTAAAGTGTTCAAAGTGTATCATATTCCTTGTAACATTTCCCTTATTAGCTGGATTAGTACTAAGATAAAGCATGCGGTATAAATATCCAATTAATGGGCATGTCCTATAATTTGTCTTTTATCTAGCATTAACAGTTGCCTGTACAGCGGTATCTCAGGTTACAGACGCTTTGTATTCATAAAAATCTAAGATGAAAAAGACTCCTTTCCTTCCAAGCTTTATAATGCACCAATTTCACATTACGACAAAACTACAAATGTAGCAGTAATGGGACTAGAGGTAAGGTTTCTTTCCTAAGTTTGTATCTCCACAGTTTCCAAACCAATAATGTGGCCTGTGTAAAAGGGTTTGAAATACTGTCAAAATTCCCTTGTAAGGGAAGACCCCAGAATGAAACATTTGGTTTTGTTGTAGCTACTTCCAAAGAAAGCCAAGGTCTATTATCTGTCTCATAAAGATATGCTGTTACATTATGAAGATGAAAGGCCTTGTAATATTGAAGTAAATCAGGCTCACTCCGTTCTTTTTGTTGTATTTCATTCCCCCCCCTCCCCAACAAACCCCTATTCGGTCTGAGTCTTGTTTTCAGATGGATGGATTTCATTAAAATACCCTGCCACTAAGCCCATGTCTTGGTGGGGACAACATGTAAAACATGAAAGTACTGTAAAGGCTTAACTTGGGAAGCAGAATCATTTTGATTGCATTAATCTGACCTAATATGGCGAGTTTAGTTCCTTTTCAAGGTTTAAACTCTCTCTACTGGTTATAAATTCAGTTGCTGCCATTTTAAGTTTTGGGGCTACTCTGCCATATTCCCCAATTTCTACCATCGCTACAGGAATTGCTATGATTGGGCAATTAGATCTGGAGTCATAAGTTCTTTATCATCAGCAGATTGGCTGATTTTACTCTCCTGCTCATATCTTGACTCCAGTTGTTGCATTGTTTTTGTGGATAGCTTCTGCCAATGGTTCCAAGCAAAGTGCAAAAAGAAGAGGGGGCAGAAGACGCCCCTGTTTTGACCTTCTGTTCATTTTAAACTGTCTAGAGTGGACTCTGATCGCAGCTGTGGAAGGCTTGTAAAGAACTTTTATGGCTGCTAAGAATCATTGCCTAAAGTTCATGACTTCTAGAACATGTAGCAAAAAGTGCCAATTCAGGTAACTGAAGGCCTTGTGAGCATCCAGGGTCACCACACCCAAAGGTCTCTGATTTATCTTGCTAAAATGAATAGGATTCAATATTATTCTGATGGATCCAGTTACAGATAGGTAGCCGTGTTGGTCATTTCTCACCTTCTCACCCCTTGCCTTTTCCTGTAAGACCTATTACAGTCGTTAAGAGTCGTCAACAGGCTCATCTCAGCTATCTGCCAATCTCCCATTCCCACCACCCTTCTGAGTAATACCCCTCCCCACCTTCTCACTATATAGAAGGATCTGGCAACTTCTGTTTCAGTGTATCTGAAGAAGTGTGCATGCACATGAAAGCTCATACCAAGAACTAACTTAGTTGGTCTTTAAGGTGCTACTGGAAGGAATTTTTTTATTCTGATGGAGTCAGTGATCTACCTCTGTGTAATGAAGCCCACCTAAATGGTAGCCAATTATTCTTTCAATATGAGAGGCAAGGCCTGGAGTAAAAATTATTGGCATCCAGGTTTAACAAGGCTGGTGGGAATCATTTTTTTCCCTTTTGGCCTCTTGCTAGGCTTTAAAACTGCTGTGATCTTTGCCTCCAACCAAATGCCTGGCCGAGCTTCTCCATCAAAAATGCTTTTAAACAGAGCGCAGAGGTGGAGACAGTAACAACTCTTTCAAAGTCCTGTAAAACTCCACCACAAGCTCATGAAGTCCTGGGGATTTGCTATATTTTAACATGACCTTTTCCTCCTCAATTGGGGTATTAACAAAATGATTGTGAGGCTCTGACAATTCTTTCAGAAGCATAGCAACAGAATTTGCAGACCCTCCAAGTGTCGCTATTTCCCAGGGGCAGTCCCGGATTTACAGAAGCCGTCCCAGTTTCTGATTTGATCCTGGAATGTCCCACTTTCCCTTAGGATGCCCCTATTTTCATCAAAGAAATGTTGGAGGGTTCGGAGTTATGTGAACCCTGAGTCAAGGAGATAAGTAACTATACAGTCATACCTTGGGATAACTATGCTTCAAGTTAAGTATTTTCGGGTTGCGCTCCATAGCAACCTGGAAGTAACGGAGCGCGTTACTTCTGGGTTTCGCCCTGCACGCATGCGCAGACGGTCAGAATGATGTCATGCGCACGCACGGAAGTGGCGAATTGCGAGACGCGCAGACGCGGGTTGCGTTCGCATCCCGAGGTACCACTGTACAACCTTTAGAAGACATCTGAAGGCAGCCCTGTGTATGAAAGTTTTTAAATGTTTAATGTTTTACTGTGTTTTATATATGTCGGAAGCCACCCAGAGTGGCTGGGACAACTCAGGCGAATGGGTAGGATATTATTGTTGTTGTTGTTTGTTGTTGTTGTTATTGAATAGGTCACCCCTATTTTCACCGGAGAAATGTTGGAGGGTGTAACTTTTTATATTCTTCATGGCAGCCATGTAGACTTTTCTAATGGACATCATACATAACTGAACAAATGTGGAGGTAGCGCTATTGACCAGATAATAGCCTCATCATTATTTCTGCTAGCTAATACTTTTGAAGTGTTAGAAAGAATGGAAAATTATCATTTCCCAACATGTCCCCATGTCCACTAATTGAATATGCATTACTAAATGAAATGGTAAACTTGACTGGAGAATTGCTATGTGTGAATAGATTGAAATGGACTTTCATACTGAGTAGTGACATTCAAAAGAAACTATGCGGCATTTTTTCTGACTAGTTTGTGCCAATTGTTTTTGGATAAATATCGGAACCATGTAAATGTTTTCCAGCAAATTCTTTCACAGCTCAGGCCCTGCTCCATTTTGCCCACAAATAGTCAAAATGCCAATACTGGTTTCATGCTGAATGCAAAGTGACTAAGAAATATCTGGTTAGGAAAGTAATCGCGTTTAGAAACCAACTAAGGAATCTGCAGAAAAAGTAATTAAAATTAAGATGGAATATAAAAGATTGCTTAAGATGAATACATTAAAACCCAGTGGCATGATTCAGTTCTTGTAGTAATATAACAGAAGGAAGACAAATTCTGGGAACTCCTTTAAAAGAAGTGAGATCAGTGCTGGAAGCTTCAATTCCTGCCTCTAGATTATTTCTCTAATATATTTGGTGGCTAATCTAGGCACCAGTCTAGGCATGAGTTGGGAGGGTGTCAGGATTTCTCAAATTTACCCGAGGAGCATCCAGTCTCTTGGCAATAAAATAAAAGACTCTTATCTCTTGCCTGAAATCCCATAAGCTCCCAAGGAAGACCTGTTTCCTCCAGAGCTTTACAAAGAATATTCACCATGGTGGATGCCAATTCTGGCTGGCTTGTTTACCACAATAAACAGTGTAAGACACGCTGCCTCAGTGGAAAATGAGTATCATCCTTCTGATTTATGAGAAAGAGGATAGGAATGACCCACAAAACTACCAGCCAATTAGTCTGCTAGATATTTCTTTGAAGCTATATGCCCGGTATTCTCTTTATTAGACTGGATGCAAACTAATGACATTATTCATGAAGAACGAGCAGGATTTAGAAGAGACTATGGCACTATTGATCTCTCCATGGCTTTTGACCATATGAATCAACATAGATTGTGGGCGAAACTACAAAACTCCAGCATTGGCCACAGACTTTTGGTAATACAAAAATTATACAGTAATATAGAAATGAGGGTTAGAGTTGGTTTATAAGGTGGTATGGGAGAAACCTTTGAAACACTGTGAGGAGTGAAACAAGGATGCTTATTAGCTACCACAGTTACCTTTATTAAACTCTCATTCCTCACTAATCAGGAACAGAAATATTATCTTGATGTACGCAGATGATTTGGTACTTATATCTCTTCCCCGCTTGGGGCTTAAAAATATTTTTGATCCATTTAGTGTATCTGCAAACCGGAAAGTCTATCTATAATTCCAAAACTATGATTGTGAGTTTTGTCAGACACAGCCCAATGTATAAATGGAGTTCAGATCAGCAAATTATAGAACAAACTTGTTCATTTATGTATTTGGAGAGATTTCTGAAACCCTTGTTGACATATGGCAGCAGGATCGCCCTGGCAGAAATCGTTCAACTTCTCTTGAGTGACACTAATGGTTTTGTGACACATAACGCTGGCTCTTTCGGCTGTACAACAGCTGAAGCAGCCATAAAACAGACTAGAGAGTTGGATTATACTGCTACAAATGGTTTCGGAGATTTGGAGGTTTAATCTGAAGTTGAGTTAACTGATGGTTCTGATTTTCCCCTCTTCCTTATATCATTTGATGTTTGCTACTATTTGGGACACGGCTGGCACTGTGGTCTAAACCACAGAACCTAGGGCCTGCTGATCAGAAGGTTTTCGGTTCGAATCCCCGCGATGGGGTGAGTTCCCTTGCTCGGTCCCAGCTCCTGCCCACCTAGCAGTCTGAAAGCATGTCAAAGTTCAAGTAGATAAATAGGTACCGCTCCAGCGGGAAGGAAAACGGTGTTTCCGTGCACTGCTTTGGTTCGCCAGAAGCAGCTTAGTCACGCTGGCCACATGACTCAGAAGCTGTCTGCAGACAAACACCGGCTCCCTTGGCCTATAGAGAGAGATGAGCACGCAACTCCAGAGTTGTCTGTGACTGGATCTAACGGTCAGGGGTACCTTTACCTTTACTATTAAGTTTGTATTTTGGTATATAGTAATTATCATGGCCATTGGCTAGCAGTTGAATGACAAGCCCTGGGCTAAGCCACCATATTAAACAGATGATGTCAACCCCCCTCCCCAATTTTGTTAATGCTCTATAACCCAGCTTCCTTCTGAATTCTCACTTCAGTAATATATCTTATGCTCCTTTGTAACTCTTGGGTATTTCACTTCATCTATCCATGTCAAACCGCTGATAAGTTGCCTACAAAATTTTTATAGTCTTGACTTTTTATTGCTGTTTCTGCTTTTTAATAACTACCTGCTGCAGGTATCTTTCCACAATGTGTCAGACACACTTTGTTTAGTAGCAGCCCTTTAGATTTATGCAGAGTAATTTCTGAAGCCACTTGACAATTCATTCACTGTTTTGGGAAGGAGAGATGCTGGTAATGATAACTTTCCTGGCTGTAGGAAGATGTGTCTGATTATATTGGCAATAGACTAATCGTGGCAATTTTTGTTGCTGAAAAATCATTCTCAGCAAAAATATGGCTCTCTTCTATTTGCAAGAAAGTGTTATGGGCATTTTATCCTGCAAATGCATAAAATTGTCAAAGTGAGGTCTGAAAATATTCCATCTGCAGAGAAAAAAAGCATGCATAACGGAGACTTTTTCCATGTAGAAAGAGCAATCATACCTGTTTTCCACATAAATAACGACAGCAGCAGTTCAAGGCTCTTGGGGCAACTAAACAGCCATAAAAGTGTCATGTGTGCAAAAGGATGCCATAAATATTTACTATGCTTACAGAGAGAAGAATCTCATAGGTAAACTGGTCCCAAGTTTTTAAGGAAGAGATGAACTTATCCCCTCTCATTTTTCTGGACAGAACTGTTTGTTTGTTTGTTTATCCAAATGGCCCCCAATGTATTAAATGATTAAAGACCCCCAATGTTTGAGACTACCTTTTCTGTTTCACCATAAGCCCTTTGTTAGCCTTAAATGTGCCATGAGACTATTTTTTCATGTGTTTGCTACAATAGAGTAATACAGCTACCCATCCAGACTTCCTCTAATGCTATTCATAGCCATTCACACATCTGAAATAGTGGAGAGCCCAATCAGTCCTTCCCACCAAAACCATGAGTCATATCAAATTGTTCTGCTTACTTTCACAACATTGCTCACTGAGAAAATTCTTTTAATTAGCACCAAGCAATCTTTTCAAGGAAGAATTTTGTTGGCTATATAAATAAAAATACTTGACTACAAAACCAAACTTAATGGACAAAAAATGGAAAATAGGGAATAAAACATTTTAAAAAATCTATTCCTATTGGTAAAATTGTATGGAACTATTAGCTTAATTTGGGAGAGAAGATCTATATAGGCTTCTCTCCAACATGTTGTTTTTCAATGCCAGTAAGCTATTTTTGTTTTTTCAAAGAAAATGAAAATCTTTACAACTTCAGCTGCTCTTATAAACAGACCCTCAGGATGGGGAATTCTGAGAGGGATTGTGGCTGTGGAGCTTTTTCTTTCTTTCTGCTTTTCCCGGACTCTACTTCCGACTGCAGGATTACAGATATGTCCAGGAAATTCCAGACGTGTGGAAACCTTAATTGCTGTTAGTGGCACCAGTTAAGCCCTGCTCCCAAATGCCTTTTGAGGAAAAATGCTTCAAGACGGAATATTCAGAACAGGTCTGCCAACCTCATACCCTCCGACATTTCTTTGATGAAAATAGGGGCATCCTAAGGAAAAGACCATAAAGAAGGCTGATCGCCAAAGAATTGATGCTTTTGAACTATGGTGCTGAAGGAGACTCTTGAGAGTCCCATGGACTGCAAGAAGATCAAACCTATCCATTCTTAAGGAAATCAGCCCTGAGTGCTCACTGGAAGGACAGATCGTGAAGCTGAGGCTCCAGTACTTTGGCCACCTCATGAGAAGAGAAGACTCCCTGGAAAAGACCCTGGTGTTGGGAAAGATGGATGGCACAAGGAGAAGGAGACGACACGGAGCAATGGATCCAAACTACAAGAAAGAAGATTCCACCTAAACATTAGGTGGAAATTCCACCTAAACATACGTCCTGACAGTAAGAGCTGTTCGACAGTGGAATTTGCTGCCAAGGAGTGTGGTGGAGTCTCCTGCTTTGGAGGTCTTTAAGCAGAGGCTTGACAACCATATGTCAGGTGTGCTCTGATGGTGTTTCCTGCTTGGCAGGGGGTTGGACTCGATGGCCCTTGTGCTCACTTCCAACTCTATGATTCTATGACAGAGGACGAGATGGTTGGATACTGTTCTTGAAGCTACCAGCATGAGTTTGACTCAACTGCAGGAGGCAGTGGAAGACAGGAGTGCCTGGCGTGCTCTGGTCCATGGGGTTACGAAGAGTCGGACATGACTAAACAACAACAACACAAGGAAAGGTGGGACATTCTGGGATCAAATCAGAAACCAGGATGGCCTTTGTAAATCCGGGACTGTCTCTTGGGAAGTAGGGACACTTGGAGGGTCTGCAAGCTTTGGAACTCTGCAATAATGGGAGAAATTAACATGCCACCTTAAGGCACTAAGAAGCCCAAAGGAAGACATACTCATTCTCAACAATCTGGATTGATTTTATTTCTTTTGGTAACCAGGAAGATTGTGAGATACATAGAATAGGATTATAAATGTTGAGTGATAAATGGGGGGGGGGGAGGAAGATGGTGAGATACAACAGACCCAGGAATACATAGTTATGAGACTCATAAAAAGGTTCATTCAAAGTTATAACAGCAGTTTTACTGCATTTTAAAACCATTTTAATTCCATTGCCTACCCTAGGCTACAGAATGTAATCAACCGGTAGTTGTAAATGCATTATTAAATAGATGCACAGAGTGTCAGTAACTATTAAAAATGCATCTATGAAACACTAGCAAATATAAACGAACTGGCATAGAAATACTAAGCCTGCAATTGTGTGAACTGCATCCTCTTCCAGACAGAAAATAGACCCATGAATTTTTAAAGGGCTGACAGCGTTTCCATGCTCTCTAGCATTTTATTTGCTGAGGAACAGATGTGGAAATATATTACTCACATATGTCCGTCCAGGAATCATGCACAAGCTCCAGATGTATTCCATCTCCACCCTCATGTCTTTTTGATGTCCAACGCTGGGTATCAACAACATTGCTAGTACTAGTCATTTGGCTTTATTTAGAAGCTGGTCAAAGGCTGAACTGGATGTTATACAAGAGATGGCGTTTCCACCACTACATGTTTCATTCTTCTCTCTTCTTGGCTGTGCATATATCTAAATTGGATGAAAATTCATTTTTTCAGTTTGGAGTTTGGGGAATGAAATTTGTCATCTGTTTATTTCAAGAGACATTTGCACTCTGAACTGTGCCCTGATATTTTTATCTATGTTTTACATTTATCTATGTTTTACATCCGTTAAATGCGTTGTAAACTTCATATAGGGAAATCCTGTTGGCGAAAAACGAGACCCCACAACGTCATCTGGTGTCACAGTGTTATAACGCATATAAAGCGTTTTATCTTTACAAATGTAGCTGAGTCCAAGGACATGACTTATGCTAAAGTGAACATGGAAAACCCTCAATACAGCATGCTAAGCAGGAATATTTTTTGTTAGTTGATTGAATTTTATTACGTTTTGAGAAGGCTATGCCTTGGAAACTGAAATTTCTTTCTTTCTTTCTTTCTTTCTTTCTTTCTTTCTTTCTTTCTTTCTTTCTTTCTTTCTTTCTTTTGTAGCCACCATTCTGCCCAAAAGATATCAGGGCGGCCAACACATCAATAAAAATATAATTAAAAACATTATACAACAGGCCCACAAATGTGGCCCTAATTTGTTTATTAAGTTTGAAAAATCACATTCTCTCAGCCAATGATTTCAAGGTTGCCAGGAACAGTATCTTTCAGCCGTGGTAAACTTGGTAAATGTTTTAAAATTCCTTCTTTATAGTTAAATAATAGGGGAGACAAACATACCTCAGAAGGGAGGGCATTCTACAACCAGGGAACCAGCACTGAAAGGCTCTGACAAGAGTCAATGCCAAACTGGTATCACCACCGCCTGCCAACTGTAGGGTTTGAAATTCAATGCAGAAATAAAGGGGGAAAAATACTTGAAAAAGAAGAAATCATATGATTTAGAAGCACACACATTCACATTCAACTCAGAATGCCTATTAAGTGGCTAAGCAAGTCAAATAAGGTTAAAAATAAAGGTTGCAATTCCCCCCCCCCCAAGCAGGCTGATGTGTATTTCATAGGATTGCCAACTTTTATGGGTTGATCGGGCGGCATTAGCAAGGGGTTCCCATGCCCTAGTGAAGGGGCATATTACAATATTGTTCTATTATTATCCCAAAGGGGGGAGGTTTTTCTACACCAGCCAGAAGGATAGGGTTTGTTGCTTAAATGTTACAGTGCAAATGGGCCTCTCGTTGGAATGTCGCTTGTGCATGCACTGCAAGGAAAAGGTAAAAGGGATTTTTCCTGCTGTCATTTTGACTCTTTTCAAGCATCTCTGTTGCTCCGAGGATCTTATCAGATAAGAGGTTCATAAAGAATGTCCTTCACTATAATCACCCCAGCTGATTTCTGCAGGTTGCATAATTGTTAAATGCATAGGAGCAAGCCTTTCAAGTCAGTTGGCAAGCCTAGCCTTTAATGGCCACAATGAAAAAGAGGAAATTCAACAGGTTAAAGCACACACAGCCACCCCCAAAATTCCCCTTCCCCTGATGCTTGCTTCTGAAGGCTCTTCTGTGCCTTCAGAAGCTTCCTGTCACAAATCCACCTACTGAATAAAAAACTATTTTTATTCATCTGCTGTGGGTTTTTTTCCTTTCTGTCTCCTTTCAGGCCTAACTTCTAATCTCTGGGTCTACCTAAATTATGAGGCTGAGGCCTGGTCTATCAGATCGTTGCCTGGAAACCATTGCTTAGCAACAGCAGAATAAGCATGTCCATTGACTAACGTTCACCAGAAAAATAAATAAATCCCTTTTAAATAAAAGCTTCTGACGAGTTACACAACTGATGGGCAAAAGTAAATACTAGCTTTCCCCCTTTAACTACTACCCATTTCCCAAAATGCATGGTACGAAATGGATAACTTTCCCATAATCTTTTTCTCCCTGCACCTGTCAACATGCCCAAGTCTCTCATCAAATGTTAAACTCATTCCAAAGAAGCAATTTTGACAATATTTTCTAACCCATGTGTGGCATATACCACCCACAAAGCTTCTTTTCCTACACTGCCAAGTTTCAAGTCAATCCATTAATTGATTGCAAACTTGTCATCTTATTTGTTTATTAAATTTATATTCTGCCATTCCTCTCAAAGGAAATCCAGAACCTTGTTCTCATTGGAATGCTGAGAAAGCAGTTCAGTCAACCCCATTAATAACAGGCCTACAAATGTGGCCCTAAGATGAGTTATTTAAATGGAATAAATACATCTCAGTACCTCTTCTCCCTCCTCCAGTTCTTGACCCAGAAAGCTGTCTAAAGACAAACGCCAGCTCCCTCAGCCTGAAAGCGGAGGTGAGTGCTGCACCCCATAGTCATCTTTGACTGGACTTAACTGTCCAGGGGTCCTTTACCTTTTACCTTTTCCATGCAGTGCATGCACAAGCGACATCTTCCGGAGTCCCACTGATTTACGTTGCCAGAAAAAAAGAATTCATTAAGAAACAAACAAACTACAAACATGTTAGTCTACTTTTTTGGGCTATAGAATCTCAGTCCCTTCAGATTATGTCATCTGGCATGGAAGAGTGGAAACGTTTTAATTCTAACAGAGTGCCATGAAGAGGAGAGGAGGATCATTTTTATTGAGGGAGATGTCCTCATTCTACTCCATAGGCTGTTAGGATGGAATGTCCTCATGGTCTGGGGTGCAAATTTTAGACCTCGAATGAATGGGTAGGATCATTTGCCAGCAAAGGGTACACCATATATAATGATTTCTGCAGGAGTGCCAGCTCCAGATCTCAAGTGTATGAGTTGAAGAAAAGCAGCTGGATTGCACCAATACATTGGAAGTGAAGTTGATTATCTCATCATGCTTGGAATTTGATTAATATACAGGCAACTGCAACAGAGGGAGGTTTGGCTTAAAACACACGGACAATTATTAGCTGAATGCAGGTTTTTATGTAACTACAGTTAACAATAGTAATCTGCCATGCTAGAGCAAAAGCTACTTCTTTGTGTGTGTCGATGACTTCAGCGAGTTCTCCACAGAAGGCTAATAGAATCAGAAGGATTCCTGATGCTCCTATGGGAGCTGATGTCCTAGATGGCTTGTGGGCTACTTAGGTGACATGATTTCTCCCAAGCGCCTCTCACATGATGCAGATCCGGCTCAGCCAACTGGTTTTCCAGGAAATAGAGGGACAGTGATGGAAGCAGGGAGAGAAAGTTACTGTAGAAGATATGAATTCTAGCAACACACCAGTTTATCCACACTTCCCCTTGTCCCACTGTTTTCCCCTGGGGAAAACCACTCTTTAGCATTCAGTTGAAGGGAACTGCAATTCAGGTTTTCCCTTGGAAAAGAGCTGGGCAAGGGAAAACCACTCGAACCCATACCTAGAAAGCGTGGGCCAAGCAGGAAAATATTCAGACGCATGCTTTCTAGGCACAGCACAAGTGTCACGAACCCAGAGAAGGGCTCATTATTGAGCCTACATGGTAGCAGAGATGATGACTGACACATCATCAGTATCATGTCATCTACAAGGTGCTGTTTAATGGAGTGGATCCTGCCAAATTACAGGATGCTGTCTTCAGAAGCTCCCTTGCACCTTCGGCGAGAAGAAGTATCAGCGCCTCTGAAGCCAGGAGAGACCATGGACCAGAAGCTCAAAAGTTTGCTTTTCGTCACCTTTCACACTCTGCTAGTGACTTCCTCCATAACCAGCAGGGTCAAGTCTGTTCTGCTCTGCATCCCCTCTCCCTCTACCTCCTCCATCAGTCTGTCAGTCTGTGTGCCTTAATGCCCCCCTCTCTCCACTCACTGCTTTTCCTTCTGCCTCCTTCCTTCCTTCTTTCCTTTCCCCCCTTCCTGCAACTTTCAGTCACACTCTCTGTCTTTCTTTCCTCCCAGCCCTGCTGGGAGTCTGCTCACACTTCTAATAGCACTGCTGGTCAACTGGGGAGGGGGCCCCAGAGGGCTATTTCTGGAGACAGCCTTCCTGGCTTCCTTAGAGAGTGTTTTGAGCTTTGGATCAGTCCAAAGCACTCTGAATAGATTCAGATTCATGGAACCTGCTCAGGACTGATCCGGAGGTGTGATGACTTGCTTTGGACCAGATCCAAATCGTGCAGAATGAGCCCAGTTTGATTCTGGATTCAGCTGAATTGTTACGATATTCCAAGGTTCATCTAGCTTTTGAACTCATTTCATACATGAGTCTGATCCTGTAGGTGGTGGTATTTGAATAGATGGGTTTAAAAATCCTCAGGGCTACATGCACCCCAATCTACAGAGAAATTGTTTTCACTGCTGAGCAACTGTTTTAGTCAGGCCCCACCAGCTGAACCTCCAGCTGCATTACAGGGATTCTAAGGACACTGTCCAAATTGCATACAAGAAACTGCAGTGAAAAATGAAACCTGGAGACATGGGAGTGATGTAAGGGATTATATAATAGGCTTGGGAGAATCAGCTGGACAGTGCAACCATGTTTACAGTTTTATGGTAAAACTACCGTTCATACTCGCTGCAAGCCAGATCTCATTTTAAGAGATAGTCCTGGAATTTACAAGATTTGAATAAGTTGCATTTTGAAGAAGATTGCGGCTCCAGGCACAGTGAAGCTATGGGCGGTAGGGCCAAGGCATGGTGAATTAGTAATAAACACAGGACAACCACAGGCCACAACTTTATTGATTACAGATGTCAGTAGGTTTTGGTACAAACGTTGGGTATGTATCTTGAATCAACCAGCCCGTCTGCTGGCTGATTATTTGGCAGGGTTAACCAAGGTTAAGGATCACCCTTTGACGTACATCAAATTGGGGCATCCCACTGAGATCACCATCTGGGCGTTCTCCCCTGGATCCTTTTAATAGGATACTCTGATTCCTTGTGGTGGTGGGTGCTCCTGACCTCCTGTCCATCTACATTGAGGATCCAACCCAATGTCTTATCCACCATCAAGTTGTGACAATTGCTATGAGGTAGGCAAAACCCCAGAGAAGCCAAATTTTTCTGAAGGCAAATTCCTCCTTTGTCCTGAATACAGCGGCCGAAGGCTTCCATAGCAAGATTTTATGCACTTACCTTTGGGCAGACCACACCTAAAGCATGGCGTGGGGTGAGTGGGGAATCCAAAATGAACTGAGGCTGAGGCCAGACCATAATTGCCCTTCTCCCCAAGCTGGCGGTAAACGTCTAATCTTGCCAAACAGCATCAATAATAAAAAATAGCATATCTGTGTAGATAAAAAATATTTTGGAGTTATATTGACCAATGAGCCTTCCAACTACACTTTGTAAAGACTTCCATGTATGTTGCAGCTGTAGAAAAAGAGTGACATGATTAAGGACAAAAAAATTGTTTTTCTGAACCCATGTAGTAGTGGGGAAATATGGAAAGAAAGAATGAGAAAATCTCATAAATATGCTCTATGAAGGGATCTCTGAAAGAATTACTATATTGGACTGAAATATACTCAGAGTCGCAAAGTGATTTCATGCTCTTTATTCAGCTCATAGTGGTGAGGAGGAATGAATGAAAGTCCCCTCAAAGTATCTGCTTTATATACATTATTTACACAATGGGCTGCACATGATTGGTTAATTCTGGAATTCTACTGCAAGCCAATCAGATTGTGGATTCACTTATATCTGGAGCATGATTGGGTGGTTCCTGCCAACCAATCATACTGCTGCATTCTGAATCCTATTGTTCTAGGACCAATCAGACTGCTGCAATTTGGATCCTATTGTTCTAGGACCAATCAGACTGCTGCAGTTTGGATCCTATTCAACTCAGTACATAACATGGACAAAAATATCAGCTGAGGGAAAAGATATAACACGTGACTGGAAGCCAGGCCACCTAGTCATTTTGACACTTTGGCACCCTATTTGCAGAATTTAACAATTCCAAAATACAGACACACTTTCACTTTCACAAGATTGAATATACTGCCTTTGGCTGTACTTGAGGGTCAATTTCAAAGAAATTCACTAGAAAAACGGTTATGTCCCTGTGGAAATGGCAGTATTGAGTCAGTGGCTCGTGTGCTTCTGGCCTGCACTCTTTATAAAGATCTGAGGAATGAGGTGATTAACCTTCCATGATTGTCCATGCTGGGTGGTTCAACCATTGCTACTGTGTCCTTTCTTTTAGCAGATCAAGATGATCAGGTGAGAGCAAAAACTGCAAGGTTTTAGCAGGGGCAGTTAGAATAAGATCTATTATTTGATTATTGATGTACCCCCCCCCCAACATTTTTAGTAGATATTACAGCCTTTGCCTCTGCTACTTTTACAATGAAATTTAGTTGAAAATTGGAAATGTTGGGAGTAAGCTTTTCAGCTATATCTCACTGATACTGGAGTTGATAAGGCACCTAAGAATGGCAGGTAAACATTTTGTTGAGCTGTGTTGGGGACAATACCTTTGTTTTTCCTGTTGTTGATGGCTGGAAAGATATCACAGAGGTCCTTGCAGGATTTAGTATAGGCTACGCTCCTTGCAATAATCTAGTGCTTGAGCAATATTTCTTTTGAAATCGTATGCAGCCTCATGCAGATGTTACTGAACAGTTTGCTACTGAACTCAGACTCAGAGCTAGTAATGGTTGATTTGGCCCTGCAGTCAATGATACACAGAGGATAAGATTATTTCAGTGCGAAGGAGGAAAAGCTCCCAAGGGACCCTGATTTTTCTCTGGAACAATTGAAAAGTGCAACATAACAGAAGTAGCAAGAGTTCAACTGAACACCATGACATCTTCTTTAATATCTGGCAAGGAGCCACATCCAGTAATTAGGGGTTTCCTGCATGGACTCTGGGATCTGAGAAGTCACAACCTAAATATAGATATGATCAAACCAGAGAGGATATGTGCCCCCACTGTGATGCAGTGTAAAACTAACATTCATGAAGACTTGGCATAAATGTGCCTTGAAAAACCATTATACCAGGGTAAGGCAATTAAAGCCATTAGATTCTAGCAAAAACAAGAATGTCAACTCAAGATCAAGAGCTTGATTTCAACAGGAGCTTACTGGGAATTAGCTCATAGTACCGCTTAGCAGCCTGAAAGCCAAGGGCTTGGACAGTGTGCTGGTTTAACCTTCCAGAGACTTCCAGTGAAATTCTGTCTGAATACAGGAGCAGAGGGGAATATTTTGCCTGTTAAACCCTTTGATAATTATCTGGTGGGAAAGAATTAACTAAGAATGCTGTAACCCTTGTGGCTTATGCTGGACCTCAGATACTGTCATTGGGAACCATTGTTCTTAAATCTGTGTTCTACAGTGTAGCAGGAGCCCCCCCACCCCAATCATTCTGTTTGTACAAACTTCACACACACACACACACACACACACACACACACTCACACTACATACGCCACATTTCTGTTATAAATTCATAGAAAAAAATCAACCATACATCGGATTTGCACTGTTCCATTTTTATTTTACTCCATATGACAAGGACTATCAAAGGGGGGTGGCTTGGTTCTGGTCAGCCATAATCCCTTCACCATCCCAGCACATCCACAGGAGCCCTGCCCAGTTGCTATGCCAACCCTGATGATCCCAGACAGAAGACAATCAAGATCACAAAGAACTTGCATATGGGAGTGGATTCAGCATGGACTGAAACAAAGGACAATGATCAGATCTTCCCTGGGGGGGGGGGGACAGGAAACTGCAAACTCCCCTTTGTCTCCTGGAAGTGACTCATGGGGAGGGGGAAAGGAGGAACCAGCCAGGTGACAAGACACTCAGGTTACCACCACAACTCCTCCCTCAACCCCTCCTTTCTGTAATGTATGCATGATGTTTCTGGGGGTGGGCTTGACCTAGAGGATGGGAATTTCAAAAGTTTTTATAAGGCCTTGCACACCATCTTTTTGGGTCTTTCCTCTCTTCTGCAAGTGAGGGGAACACCCTGTTGCAACAGTTCAATAAAGGCCAAGCCTACAGGCTGCTGTTTTGCTCCAAGTTATCCTGGTTGGTGTCTTTGTTTTTGTCCAAGGGAGCCCTCGGATTTTTTCCGGTAACAACAGAAAACAGCCAGGCTACTGTTTTTTATAAGACCTACCAGAGCGGAGGGGTTGTGAGTGGGAGCCGGTTCCCGCTTTGGCAGGGGGGCGTATTCGGCCCCCTGCGTCAGTTATCCCAGCTGCCGCACTGTGCCCTTTAGCCAGCCAGTAGGGCTGGCTTGGGGGTGGGGTTTAGCTGCATTTAAGCGGCTGTGGCAGCACCAAGCCCCATTCTGCTTCCTGGATTTGTCAGATCACACGCCCACCTTCCCTTTAGGTCATATCTTTGCTTTTGACCTTGCTATGGACTTTGGTCGGTTGCCTTGGTTGCCCAGGGGGCCTAGTAGGAATTTTCTTCCATTTGGCAAATTGGCACCAGCCTCTTGGTTTTTTGCCTATCTCGTAGCAAAACCATCACAACTTTTCGGGTATTGGCGGTTAGGCATTGGAATATGTGTGGTGTGTCGGAGGGCAAGTTGAGGCCATCACTGACCCCTCCCCTTGTTGGGTATTTCGTTAAAGGGATCCGGCAGTTGTGGATCCTGTCCAATGCCCTGCTGGTGGCTAGGGCCATGGCACGACCCCCGGTGACGTCAGGGGGCGCTTCCAGTTGTATTTGCATCAACAAGCTCCTTCCACTGGTTGTTAACCCTCGAATGACTCCCTCCCCGCTGAGCGGGGTGGAGTCATGTATAGATTGTTAGATCCAATGCCTAAGCCAATACCACTCACATGCTGTAACCAATAAAGTTGTGACCTTATTAACCCATTACCTAAAATACATGTGTCCTTGTGTCTTATTTATCCCTAAGCAGGTGTTGGGTCCTCGACTCACAACAAGCTTTTCAACCCTTCCTATATTGGACGGGGTAGCTTGTGAGAGTATAGGAGCAGCTATTTGCTATATACTCTGACATTTTGTTTGTCTTGCTGAGCCTGATGGACCTTACCAGCAGTAGTTCCTGTTAGAAATGAGTGTCAAAAGGTTCCTTTTGCAATACTCAATAAAGTGCACCTTGAGTCAGTTGGAAAGTGCAGGAATGATATCTAGGGTTTCAGTCCCTTGGACTGAGTGAGCAGTCTTGTAATTACAGAAAAGAAAAATGGGAAGTTACTCATATACTTGGACACCCATGATGTAAATAAAGCATCTTGGAGACATCTTCATACCACCTAAAGCGATTCTGACATATTTCGCCATCATACAGGGCAACCAAAGCAATTTCTGTGCCCGAACCAGGCCTAAACCCCAGTGGAAATTGATTTAGAAAATCAGTTTCCTCTAGCAGCACCTAGATCTAGTCCACAATCACCTGCTCAAGAACCTTGCCCAATAAGGGGAGATTGGCCTGTAATTACTTAGATTTTCCAAATCCAGGGGGGTTTCTTGAGAAGTAGTTTTACCATCTACAGGCAATGAAGAAGGATCTTTCATATCTCCAATCTCCCATATACCTGTATAAAAATAACTTAAAGACTTAAAGGGAGATGGGAAAGGTTTCTTTCAATATTTTCTGTGCTTTGTATTCTGTTGCTCTCAAATATTATCTACACATAGTATATTCCTGCACTCTGCTAGGGTGGTTAAAAAACAGCCCAAAAATTGCAGTTGCTTGCAAAAGCCTAAACCAGCTACTTGAAACTGCTGATGCTAGCTACAGGTCAGAAGGTCGCTTCCTGCCCAGCCAGAAACTGCTGTTAACCGAAAAACCACTAGCAAGATGTTTCCTGCTTTACTTCTGCTTTTAAGTAATGCAAGAATAAGAAGAGAAAGGGAATGCTTAAGCTAGCAAAAGAAGACACGTGTACAAGGAGGTGGGAGGGAGTGCTTGGCTTAGCAGAAAGACAGGAATGTTTAGCAAGCAATAAAATTGTGTTTAGCAAGCAATATTTACTAGCCGATTGGGGAAGTCTGGGGCTATAAGAAAGTCCGCTGAAGTGTCTTGCTTTACAGCCAGTATATTTTAGGAACTATCCAGCAGGCTGTCTCTGAGTACAGACCTTGACTCTGTGCTCAGATCTCAATAAACTCTTTTTCTCCAAAGAAGATTTTGCTTTCCTGGTACTTTTGTTCCCTCCGAGGTCCAGGGGATGGCGTGGCTAATGGATCCCTAGGTAAATAAGGCTTCATCTCTCTGGGGGCTCGTCCGGGATAAGCCCCCTCTCCAAATACGGACCGGAGGGCCAGGCTCAACCAAGGTGAACAGCTCCGATCGGCGTTCGCATTTCCAGTGCACACCCTGCCAGTTTGTAGGGGGAAATTGCCACACCGTCCTGGAGTGGAGACATCTGGTTGAGGGAGAATAAGAGGACAGAACGGCGCCGAGGGGACAGGTCCGCAGCGGAAAAGGTAAGCCCGAAGGAAAGGGCTAGGGGCCCGAGGGAAAGGGCTAGGGGCCCGAGGGAAAGGGCCAGAGGCCTGATCAGCCTCACCTGGTAGTTGGCAGTACAGTGCCCGTGCAGTAAGAATGCCACCAGGAAAGGAATTGGTAAGGTTTGGGAAAGGGAATGGGGAAGAGGGAATTGAGTGTTTTGTTAACATGTTGTGTGTCAGATACTCCAGTGGATGAATTGTTGAATGAGGGCTAAGGCTTAGTGTCCCCTTGGCCGAGCGATTGTAGGGTTGTGCATTTTCTGACAAAATGTAGCATGTGGAGTGTGAGAGAATTTTGAAAACCCAGTTAGGAGCGGTAGTATCTGAAAAAATAGGGTCTGGAGCAAGCCAATGTATTCCTCTGGAATGCTTTTTAAATAACTGGAAAACAGCCACGAAGAGTGATGATTTGGGGATTCAAATTGAAAAACAGAGACTCAGAACTTTATGTGAGGTGGACTTGCCAACCCAGGGAACTGCGTGGCTTTGATTTGCAATTAATCAACCCCCTGTGGCAAATCAACCCCCTGTGGCAAAATATATTAAATGTCCACCCAGACCAGATCCCCTATATTTCTACATGGAAGACCAATGTAAAAAAAGAATCTACCATGGCTAAAGTCTTGCTGTGACAGCAACACACAGAACAGGATTTGTACAGTGAAGCCTCTGGTGTTAGAAGACCCAGAAGATGAGAAGAGGGGAGTGATTAAGCCACCACCTTACACTCCACCAACAGCCCCTCCAACCCACCCCCCCCAGGCCAAGATCAAGAAGCACAGGGAGGTGCTGGTGTAGGGGGAGGAGGACCTGCGAAGGAGGATAGTGAGACAGAAGAAGAGGAAGAGTTTAGGAAGACACTAGATGATATGAATCAAGGAAAGAAAATGTGGACAGAAAGACAGAAAAAGAGACTAAAGGAGTTTGCAAAGCCATTTGAGGGAGAAGTTGGATGTAAGCCCCTTGTTAGTTGAGGCAGCAGAATGCTGCACCCCTGAAAAGAGGAAGAGATGGCAACGTAAGTGGGGACAGGCGGCGAAGAGAGTTATGTCTCACAGACAGTATGAGAAAACCAGGAAGGATCAGGCAACTGGAGAAATGCCCCTTCAGAGGGTTTATGATCCACCAGCCCCTGTCCCAGCTGGACAAACGAAAGCACCACAGACAGCATATACCCTTTTCAAGTGCAGATGTTTGTAATTGAAGAAATCAGAACCCCTCTTTTGAGGAGAATCCAGCAAAGATTGTAAAATTATTTGGAGGGATTTTTTTTTTTAAACCTATAATCCCACTTATGATGATGAACAATATCCCCTGGACTCACTACTAACTACAGAAGCATTGCTTGGCCCCTGCATGAGTCAACTAGGGGAATAGAGAAGGATCCTTTTATATGGGGCAGGAAACAGCAGCAGGCTTTTCAGGATCTCAAAGTGACATTACAACAAGCCCCAGTGCTTGGCATCCAAACCCCAAGAAGCCTTTTACCCTGTTCACAGATGAAGACCAGGGGGGGGTAGCCAAGGGAGTCTTATGCCAGAAACTGAAAAATTGGCAGCAACCCGTCGCATACTTGTCAGAGAAGCTAACCCCAACAGAACAGAGGTTGCCCCCCCCCCTGTATGAGAGCGATTGTGGCAGTGGCCACCCTACTCACAAAGGCAGATAAATTCACGTTTGGACAGGACACCAGCTGTGTAACTCCAAGAGGAAGTGCCAGATGCTGTTATTACATTCACGCCTGAAGTTTCAGGTTACCACAGCCCTTAACCCAGCTACCTTATTACAGGTAGGAGAAGGTGAACAAGGGAGCTGCCCACTCAGTCTTACCTGTGCCTGTAACAAAACCCACAAACCAAGTGGTTAATATAATTGGAGCCACAGGTAAATCACAAAAGGCCCCGTTTTTGCAGTCTGTTACCTGCTGCCTAGACAAATTTTTGTATATACCAGAGTGTCCCATTCCTTATTGGGCCGAGACTTGTTAACAAAATTACAAGCCCAGATTTCCTTCCAACCAATGGGGGAAGTAATGATGACAACTGGACCAGCAGGAGAGTTTTCTTTAGAAATACCCCTGAGAGACCATTGATGCTTGATGATGGTAAAAGAAGAGGAGGGAATCCTCCCTGTTAGCCTGCTTCATGATGTTGACCCTGGACTATGGGCGGAAGATAAAAACCAATACCCCATCCCACGACAGGCAGCTGAAGGAGTGTGGGTGCATTTGAAGCGATTGATTCAACATGGAATTTTGAAACAATGCCAATCACAGTGAAACACCCCACTGTTGCCAGTGAAGAAGGAAGATGGTGGGTACTGCATATAGGCCCCAAAAGTTCTGGAAAATAGGAAAGGAAGAACAGGACTTTGAAAAACCATTGACCCAAGAAACAGGGTCTAATTGGGTGTTCATGTTGCCCTTGGCTTTGCTTAGAGTTTGACAGAGTGTGCGTGTGAGACAGAAATGTGGAAATATTATGTATTTCTACAGCACATTATTCCTCCATTCCCTTCAAACCCGCTGACGTATTGAAGATTTGCCAGAGATACCATACTATAACTCCCATTTGACAGCTTCAGCAGTCTGTGTTTAACTAATATGCTAACTAGCCAGTATTTTACATCTGTCTCAGACATATGTCTAACTTTAACTTATTTTTGTACAGTACTGTTTAATCCGTTTGGTTTTGCCTTTCAACTCAGTATTTCATGTTAGGATCTAGCCTGCAGTGTTAACATTGCTGGGCCCTATTCAATATGGCTTGACCTGCTCAAAAGGAGACACCGAGAGAACAAAACTGACTACTGAAGATCATTTGAAAAGGAATCAAACCAGGGCGAACAAGCAGAAAAAGAGACAGCAAAATGTCTAGGCCCAGAAGGGATATTAGGCAATTCGAATGAGGCCAGCACAACGTGTTTCTTGGAAATGATATATTTATCCCCAGTTCTACTTCCCATGGAGAGCCTCACATCTAACCATTGTGTTAATTTGCTTTGCAGTAGTGCTACACATGGAACAACTGACAGTCTGCAAATCTCTCTGAATGAACGTAAAGGAGTCATTTGGGGAAAGAACTAACCTAAATAAAACATTTCTGTTCCAAACCAAGCAGTTAATACTTTGGAATTTAGTTGCATGCAACTTCTTCAAACAGTGGCCAAGGGTGGGAGTGGGACCTGCAGTAAAATTCTCTGCAGGGAACAACTTCTGAGAATATCAGATAATATCTCAAGGGAAATCCTGCCATTGCCTTGACAAAGAAGCCAAAGCTCTTCAATTTGTCTTCCTGGGAAATAAATACACTGAGGATTGGGAAACTTCCAAACACCTGCATCTGAACCGCACACAAATCTAGTGTGTTAAGCGTGGCAAGATATTAACTCACTTTTCTAGAGAATTCTTGAAACAGTTCCCCCCACAAGGCATACTCGGCAAAAGTTGAAAATTCTGAATCTACGGAATGAGTGATCAGGTTTTTTGTCTAGCACCCTGCTAGGCTCTCACCGTTAAAACAAACAAACTTCACCTTCCTTCAGAATCTATTGGTAACGTAGTTCAGTTTTGGGTTAGGGGCATGACAGGGGACTGGGAAGGTGTGGTGGGTGGCAGCCTACTCTGGCACAACTGGCCTGCTGTAATATACAGTTACTGACTCACACTTGTGGATGAAAGAGGTAGTCTGAGCCCATAGCTCAGGTCGTAAGTGGATTAGCAGGCTGTCGTCTGGCTCTGCTCTCCCTTTCTCAGTCTCCCTTCATTCTTTTTAGAACAATCTTTCAAGATCCTTTTCGTAAGGAAACAAAGTGCTTTTCTTTTAAAAGTCATTTGGAACATTTTTTCCATCTTAATTTTATCGGCAGTAGATGGAGACTTGCTTGTGGTAGTGTCTGGAAACTGTGAGTAAAATCTTCACTAAGAGTCTGTGATTTATTCTAGCCTAAGTATTTCCATGGGGAATGTTTGTTTAATGGTGGATGAGGGCAGGGGCAAATCTAACCAATGGGAGCTTGCCCATTCCAGCATGCACTTCATTCCATGGGGACCAGACAAATAGATATTTCTTTCAATTGTGCCCCAAGAGGCAGTGTGTGGCATGGGATTAGATAACGTAACAGGTGGCTCTTCCTAGTGGTGCAGGACAGGGGTGCTTCTCTGACCATCTTTCCTTCCTCCCTGCCTCTACCTCTACTCTGCCAAGTCACTGCAGAAGATGACGGTGGGAATCTGGCCTGGGCTGATGAAGTTCCTGTGGCTGAGGTTCACAGGGAGCAAGCTGTGCTGCTACCAGAGAAGCTAGTAATGCTCCTTCCCGTGACCCCTGCCCCTGCCATTCCAGAGCACAAGACCATCACCATGGGTCCTAGAAGTAGGTGTGGTTACTTTTGTCAACGGAGGCATTGTTGTAAACAAAAATCTGCCCTTTTCCCCTTATGGGGTATCCAAAAGCCCATATAGAGTCCTTACGTACCGTAAGTTCCTTATTGGTAGGAGAAAATAACAGAGGCCAACCAGAGAATACTGAGAAGCAAAGCAGCTAGTAAGCCTGATTTTTATTGATCTGTTGCAACAGGGTGCTCCCCTCACACGCAGGAAAGGAGGAGGAACCCAGAACAATGGTGCGCAAGGCCTTATATAGACATTTTAAATTCCCTGCCCTGGAGCTCAAGACCACCCCTCCATACATCATACATACATCACAGAAGGGGGGTAACCCAAGACCACCCCCCACAAATATCATACCTACATTACAGAAAAGGTGTTGTTGTTTTTCCTGTCCGCCAGGTTATCTGATTGCCTTTCCTGATAGTCTGTCACCCATTAAAATGCTGATTACTCAATTCCTGAGACAATGGGAAGGCTCCCTGAGCCCCCTCCCTCCTTGCAGAGAAAACACCCGGTCAGCCTGGGAATCAAAAATGATTTCAGGTCGGTCTTCCTGTGCTGATCTATGTAAGTGCTTGGTTGGCACATTTATGAACATTTCATATATATCTAAGACCTCAGAATTCCTATCACAGCACCACCCATCCCTACTTTGGCGTGAGGAGGATGCTGGTGGGATACCTTTTCCAGGGACTGGATGCACGATTGGTTCATGGTTCCAAGGCTTCTACTCCTCTCCAGGCCAATGGTCTCGATGTTGTGGTGGAATGCTTTGTGCCCTCCCATTGGAGTCCTAGCAGTCACTTGTGGGTGTTGCAGTGGTGCCACCGCCCTAGTGGCATGGATTGTGGTCTACCTGCATGGCAGACTGCCTGCCCCATGACTGATGCTGTTGGGCCAGGGCCTTGGTAGAATGAAAGGTGGCTAGAATCACTTGCTAGGTTCGTGGGGGGGGGGCTTACCTGCCTTACAGTGGGGGAGGCAGGTGTCAACCCTTCCTGGGCGCAGAAGATGGCAATGATGGCACTAGTAACAGGAGACCTTCAATAGTTGGGCTTGATGAAAGGCATCAACTGAGAAGAGTGCTTGCTGGTGAGGGGGAGGACAGAGAGAGTGGTGGCGGTCGGAAATCTTTAGCTGCTGGATTGGGCATCTGCAGAGAAGCACATGATGTGAAGTTGAAAATATGTGTCTGCTGTCCAGGAGCAAGTCAAGCAAGCTACTAGAATTTGGCTGCTTGAAGGCGGAGACAGCAGCTGCCTTTTGCTATCCCTTCACCAGAAAGCTCTCTGTCCCCAGTGGAGAGGTTCCTGGGAGGATGGGGGGAGGTTGTTGTTGTTGCCGCGGCATCACATTTTCATTGGAATTGACATTATTTGACTACTCATTTCTGAAGAATTATGGTAATTTCGAGGCCAAACTATTTCTCAGGAGTTCCCGTGTTTTTGTCCTTTTAAAAGCATTTTAAAATATTATTTTTATTTCCAACAGAATTGCAGCAACTCACTCACTTTTCCTGCTTGGACCAATAAAGCTCTCCAGAATGCACTGCTAGTTCTGACCCCATTTTTATAATTTTCAATTAAAACCATCTGTTAGCACACATAAGATGCACACTGTTTCAAAAGACCCTGGTAGGGCAATACCTTTATTGGCCCAACGAAAATATGCTTTGAGCCCTCTAAAACAAATGATTGTAGTATTAGCATTATTTTTGCTTTCATTGCAAGCAAAATCATTTCGCTTTTAGCTGGCAATTCAATACCTCATATTCGTATTTCAAAAGCACTGATTCACCTTTCAGAACTTGTGGAGAAGGCGTTAACTATCTGTTTATAGAGGCTACTAAAAAACAGAGAAGAAAGTGCTTGACCAGGGAATACTGTATATATACCATGTGAATGTTCAAAGGGCTAAACTCAATAGGATGTTAAATATGCTTTATGTCACTAGCACACATGGTTTAATAAGGAACATACATTTCTCAGCTGCTGCTTGCAGCTTCAGCAAAATCAGGACTGTGTAGGATTGGGGGGGAGGGGATTCAACTCTTCCCTCTACTGTGATCCTGATAAAATTTCCCCTCCCAGATTTATTCTATTGGCATTGGGAGGAAAGCTACATAGGCACTTTCCAAACCAATTACAAAATGTTTGGTATAAAGTAAAAACACATGAAATAACTGGGCAACTCTTTCGCAATTTTGAGCTATAAATGCATATTTTGGTCATTTGCTCATTATCATTGTTTACATCAGAGTTCCCCAAGGATTGCAGAATGCCTTCCAAAGACTTGATGTTCCAAACTGTGTTTTTATTTGGGGGGGGGGGGAATGTGAAGAGTAACAGCAACAGGAATACCATATCCAATTTCTGCACAAGTCAATTTGTATAGAAGTTAAACGCTTCATATTCCCTGCTTTTCCCCCTCAGGTGATTTGGCCTCAAACCCAAATGCAGGAGAAACCGATGATATAACTATGAAAGACACTTCAATTCTTTCCATTTGCTCAGTTACCTGATCTTCTCCCAGGATTAGTCATAGGAGTTGCTTTCCTCAAGCATTTCTGCCAGCTGCTCCTGGCCAGAAGGGCAAAATTCCCTGTATATGTTCAAGCAATCCACTCCAGGCACAGAGACTTTCCTTCACTCACTGCTGTGTATTTTACAACCTATTTTATCTCAAAAGCAACAAACTGAAGATCTCAAGGGTTTCCCAGAAGTTTACTGTGCGCTACTATAAGGAGGCTGCAAGGCAGTGACTGCTGTGGTGTGAGGTTAAAAAAATAATAATCTCAATTTTTTTGTATACGAAACTCTGGACACTATTATCGTATGTGAGCTATGTGATCGACTGACGTAATGGTTTATACTATTTAAAAAAGGAAAAAGAGGCTTTAACGGGATTGCACACTTGAAAATGGCTTTCACTCTCCTTTTAATCTTTTCCCAATGTTGCTTTACTATTGGGCACTTTCAAAGAGTTCGTTTTTTACATTTCCAACACTTATTAGGGCAGTGGCAGACTTGGGTACAGTGGTACCTCGGGTTAAGAACTTAATTCGTTCTGGAGGTCCGTTCTTAACCTGAAACTGTTCTTAACCTGAGGTACCACTTTAGCTAATGGGGCCTCCCGCTGCCACACCATTTCCACTGTACCATGGAGTCCTGCAGGAGCCCAAAATTTGATGCCCCCCTGTCCTCATGCTGCCTTCCCAGGTAAGGAGGCACCTGGCTTTGGGAAGGAGGTGGGAGATCTCTAGGACCTTGCCAGAGCCTTACGTCTCCTTCCGCAAATCCTGGGCCTTGCTTACCAGGCTTAAAGATGGCACTCCCTCAGCTCAGCGCCCAGTGTGTGCGCTTCGCTCTCACAGCCCTAAATCCACCCCTGCCAGTGGCGGTTCATCCTTTGTTGGCATGTCAGCCCAACCCTCGCTGCCCCAGGTGCAGCATTCACAAGGTGTTTGTGAGGGTTCACGGGGCCGCGCTGCACTGCCTGCCCACCTGCCCACTACAGGGGAGCCCAGCCAGCCAATGCAGCCCATGGCAGGCACATCCCACCCCAACGCTGGCTGAGCGGCCATTCAGCAAGGGGGCCGGGGGCACGGTGGCAGAGCAGGATCCCTGGATGGGGGTGCCTGGCTTGTGCCCCCTAAAAAACATGTGCCTGGGGCTATGCTCCTCTGGCCCTCCACATGCCTGCTCCTGGCCCCTGCTTAGGGTACTTTTAATCTGTTTTGATTTTAACTACTGGCAGTGCTATTTTTCTAGAACATGGGTAGGCAAACTAAGGCCCGGGGGCCAGATACGGCCCAGTCGCCTTCTAAATCCGACCCGTGGATGGTCCGGGAATCAGTGTGTTTTTACAATGCATCTCTGGATTTAAAATGCCTCTCTTGGTTATTTGTGGGGCATAGAAATCCGTTCATTTCCCCCCAATTAGTCCGGCTCCCCCACAAGGTCTGAGGAACAGTGGACCAGGCCCCTGCTGAAAAAGTTTGCTGGCCCCTGTTCTAGAAAAAGAGGTGCCTGAATTCACCATGAACACCCTTGCTGTTATCTTATACAGTGGTACCTCGGGTTACCTTCAGGTTACATACACTTCAGGTTAGACTCCGCTAACCCAGAAATAGTGGAAAAACCCAGGAGTAGTGGAAAAAATTAAAAATCTGGCTTTGTAATTTGGAATTAATGTGATATGATTGGTTTGTTAATAAAAATTATATGGAAAAAACCCAAAACAGAAATAGTGCTTCAGGTTAAGAACTTTGCTTCAGGATGAGAACAGAAATCGTGCTCCGGCGCAGCGGTGGCAGCAGGAGGCCCCATGAGCTAAAGTGGTGTTTCAGGTTGAGAACAGTTTCATGTTAAGTACGGACCTCCAGAACGAATTAAGTACTTAACCCAAGGTACCACTGTAATGGCAACGGTGCTCACCTGAGAGGTGCCGGAACTGAGTTTGGGCTGGAAAAAAAAGCCCTGACTATTGGTATTGTGCATTACTTTGTCACAGCTTTATAACAATTTTGTTATAAACTGTTATGCATGGTGAGTGTGACCCTGCTGGTTCTCCCTGATCTGTCAACTGCTTTTGAAACCATTAACCATGGTGTGCTTCTGGGACAACTCAGATGGATGTGAAATCAGATTTGTTTTTTTGTAGGGAAGCTGATTTCTGTCCATACTGTTCTTGCCCAAGCCACTTGCAACAGATGCAGCAATGCAAAGGTTTCAGGGATCAGTGCATCATCTCAGGCATTCGCTGGGGTAAGCCAGGGTCCCTGAGCAACACTGAAGCATAGGACACTTGCTGTTGGCACTTGGGGATCGCAAATGCCTTTTCAAGGATTGTAACGCCCCTTGGAGTGCTGGAGGAGACTCTTGAGAGTCCCATGGACTGCAAGAAGATCAAACCTATCCATTCTGAAGGAACTCAGCCCTGAGTGCTCACTGGAAGGACAGATCCTGAAGCTGAGGCTCCAATACTTTGGCCACCTCATGAGAAGAGAAGGGGATGACAAAGGACGAGATGGTTGGACAGTGTTCTCGAAGCTACGAACATGAGTTTGACCAAACTGCAGGAGGCAGTGGAAGACAGGAGTGCCTGGCGTGCTCTGGTCCATGGGGTCACGAAGAGTCGGACACGACTAAACGACTAAACAACACCCCTTGGATGCTCTTTCAGCAGGTTAGTGATCCCTTTTGTGTACATGACTATCTATTTATTAAACTTATATCCTGCCTTTCTACTAAATCACGCTTGAGCAGCTCACGTCAGTAACATAGGGAATGGCCTGTTTTACAGCCTGAAGTGGAATAATCCATTCATTTCAATGCGAGCCTAGTTCCCCATTCATTCTGCTGCATGTATAAGCTAGGCCTGTGTTAAATTGCTGAACCGGCGTTTTCGTTTGCCAAACGGAGATGGAAGCCTTTGTTTTGCCAAATGGAAAATCCGCACGAAAAACCAGAGCTTCTATATTTAGCAAAGAAACTTGGAACTCAAGAGCTTAATAAATCTGGCAAAATCTAAGCTGCTCCTGCATCCTATCTTTCATTTTCTTAATGCTGCTGGAAGCAAACACGAGAGTTACTTTCAAATATGCATTTTTTTTACCATTGCTCGAAACTGAAATTTTCATTTAATTAGAATACGCTTACAATTAGGCTGCTTAAAAAGAAAACAACAAAGCATGTTCTCCTTCATGTTGTGGTGGGGCTGACAAGACACTCCAAAGTTGTGGGGCGGGCTAATTGATCAATGGCCACTGTTGTGATTGGGCTTCCCTTGTTGTTGGGAAGATGTTAATGTTGCCATTTGATGATTGACAGCCAGAAATGTTAAAACTCCTTGCACGAGGTGTAGAGCTTCCTCTTTTCGCTCTGTGCATCGGATTGCCCGTCCCCCCTCCCTATATTTAGGGTTGTTTGCTTTGACCTTGCTATGCCTGTCATGGGGTCGTCTGCTCTTGGGGCAGGGGCCCGGTAGGAATTTTGTCCATCTGGCTGATTGGCTGAGGCATTTGGTTTTTGCCTACTGTGTAGCAAATCGTCACAACTTGTAAGGTTGCGGTTAGGCATTGGTTTATGGTTTGGTTGGTTGAGGGGCATGGATTGGCTGTGCCTGCCCCTCTAATGCTGCTGCTGCAAGGGATTCCGTTAAAGGAATACAGGGGCTCACTATTGCTTTTGTCCGAACCCTGTCCAGGGGCTAGGGCTACGCAAGAGACCCTGGTGGCATTTGGGGATGGCTGAGGGCAGGTTCCCTGCTCCGTCACTACCCCCAAATGTATTCTCCTTTCCTGACTTTTGTAGGCTTGTGAAATGTCAGTCTGTCCCCCACTGGGGGGCAGATAGTTGCAACCAATGCCTAAGCAACCACTCACATTTTTTTGTATTTTAATAAAGTTGTGGCCAAAATTATGCCAAAAACCTTAAACAAAACTTCTGTGTGTTGTCTGAGTTATTTGGGGTGGCCTGGGGACCTCGACATGAAACCGTTCAGCTACAAGTAGGATGTCACAAAACCCAAACATTGAAGTATTAGCAAGTTGCACATGGTTTGCATTAGAACATAAGAAAAGCCTGCAGAATCAGGCCAATAGCCCATCTAGCACAGCATCCTGTTTTTGCAGTGGCCACCCAGATGACTGGAACGAAGAAGAAGAAGAGTTTGGATTTGATATCCCGCTTTATCACTACCCTAAGGAATCTCAAAGCCGCTAACAATCTCCTTTTCCCTTCCTCCCCCACAACAAACCCTCTGTGAGGTGAGTGGGGCTGAGAGACTTCAAAGAAGTGTGACTGGCCCAAGGTCACCCAGCAGCTGCATGTGGAGGAGCGGGGAATCAAACCCGGTTCACCAGATTACGAGTCCACCGCTCTTAACCACTACACCACACTGGCTCTCAGGAAACCCTCAGGCAAGACCTGGCACAAGAGCCCTCTCCCTTTTGCAGTTTCCAGCATTACTGCTTCAGACTGCAGAGTCAGAGCACAGCCATCCTGGCGAGTAGCCACTGATCACCTTAAATTCCATAAATCCTCCTTTAAAACTATCCAGTATCATCAAACCTTTTATTGGCATCACTGTACAACATCCAAAACAAATCAATACAGAATTACCACTTCCCCAGTGGCACAAAAGATTTGCTAAAAGAAAGGAGGCAGAGCAGTCTATCGTCACATCTCTTGGTCTCCAGGGAGATGAGATGTCTGCAGCATATTTCGATGACAAAAAACCAAATAGAAATATTTAGCCACTAACTTGATGAGCTCCTGATCATTCCCCAGTAATAGAAAATGTATGATCTGCAACTCTGGTTTCCAATTGGGGATACAGAGTTGATCTAGAAATTGCTGACAGAGAACAGGATATAGTTTAAAATCGAGAACCATATGTGTAAGGGTTTCCACCAGGTGGTCTTCACATGGGCAAGTTCTTTCTCCTTCCACCCTGTCTGAGAACCTTCCCCAAATTGGTGGTCATCACTGCAACCTACAGGAGCAAAGTGTCAGAAACTTTACACAGAACACAAAACCCCAACCCTAACCCTTTCCAACTCTACAATATTCTTTTCAAGGTGATGCAACCAGAACTGTTCTAAGGGTGGAGAGGGTGTTGACGACAAGTCACCTTGTTCACTTCTGCTTGTGATTGATTCACTTTCTAGGTTGCATGAGAGTCCTACTTGCTGGACCTGATGCTGCAAAATAACGTCAAGGCAGATCTATGCTGTGACAGACCCTCCAAGTGTCCCTATTTTCCTGGGACAGTCCCAGATTTACAGAAGCTGTCTCAGTTTTTGATTTGATCCTGGAATGTCCTGCTTTTCCTTAGGACAGGCATCCCCAAACTCAGCCCTCCAGATGTTTTGGCACTACAACTCCCATCATCCCTAGCTAACAGGACCAGTGGCCAGGGATGATGGGAGTTGTAGTCCCAAAACACCTGGAGGGCTGAGTTTGGGGATGCTTGCCTTAGGACATCCCTATTTTCATCGGAGAAATGTTGGAGGGTATGGAGTTATGTGACCCCTGAGCCAAGGACATACAGTAAGTAACTATACAACCTTTAGAAGATATCTGAAGGCAGCCCTACATGGGGAAGTTTTTTTAAAATTTTTTTTAATGTTTTATTATGTTTTATATATGTTGGAAGCCACCCAAAGTGGCTGTGGCAACCCAGTCGGGTAGGCATGGTATAAATAATAGCGTTGTTGTTGTTATGGAATAGGACATTTCTGTTTTCATCAGAGAAATGTTGGAGTGTATGCTGTGATGTTGTCTTGCTTGCAATATTTGTATTGTGGCAGGATCCTTAATCCTCTCCTGGTACTCAGGAGATTAGTAGGGAGAATGGATTTGGTCAGTAACACAAGTGTGTGTGTGTGTGTGTGTGTGTGTGTGTGTGTGTGTCTGCCTGTGTCTGTCTGTCTGTCTGTCTGTACACACGTTCTTTGTCACAAACTTGAACAATGACAGTAACTATGGACACACTCTTTGCTTTACAAAGTAAAATGTTTCAGCCTTTGAGGAGAATTAGCCACACCAGTAGATTCCCATGTGGTTCACTGGCTTTGCCCGATACTCCAAAGGGAGTAAGTAAGTAAGTAACTAAGCAAGAAAGTAAGTAAGTAAGTAAGTAAGTAAGTAAGTAAGTAAGTAAATACGCATGCTTCCACATGGCAAAGGGTGTGTGAGTCACAAAATAGGGAAGAAATGTCTGCTTCTGCTGCCTTTTAGATGCTGGTTTCTACAGTGTAATTGACATGCTTTGGTTAACCAAATCAGCTAAACCTCAAGCCCTACGGTTTGTTAAATCAGGCTGTTTGCTTGCATGTTCTCCCAGTAATCACAGCATTTGAGGGCAGAAGAAATACATTTTGTGCTTCAACAAGCTTGAGTGCATATTTGCTTAGCATAAATTGCTGGTTTCAGTGATACATGGTGGTGTACATTCATAGCTTTAATGTTACTGACATGAAAACAAAGTAAGGATCTATCCATGCACAAATCCTTCCCTCTTAAAATCAAGGCTTGAGTTTCTGCACAGATACTCTAGAACTCAAAGTGGCTTCTTCCCAGAATTGCTAGGAACTTACCATTTCACACAAGGTCCCTTTGAAGGACTGGACCACCACATAGCACCCTGGGCTACTGGTACATACATGCCTCTGCAAAGGCTGTGGCCTGCACTGCACAGATTGGGCCTCTCAGCTGTCCTCACATAGTATCTAGGAGAGCGATATCAGGGCTCCAATAAGTATGAATCATTAGCCTTGTACATGATTTATGTATGGGTAGTTATAGTGTGTTGACTTGAGAGAGGGACCATGCTTTTAATCCTGGTCCTGATGTTGCTCTCTTTCCCCAGAATCCTGTGTGGAATTAAGCAGCATGATTCCTGCTGGTCAAGAAATATCTGTGAGTTAAGAGATCATGGAATTGTAAAATTGGAAGGGACCCTGAGGGTCATCTAGTCCAACCCCCTGCAATGCAGAAATTTCAGGTACAACATCCGTGGCAGATGGCCACCCAACCTCTGCTTAAAAGCATCCAAGGAAAAGAGTCCACCACCTCCTGAGGGAGTCTGTTCCACTGCCAAACAGCTCTTGTGTGTTCAGACCCAGAAACCTCCCCCCCTAAATAAATTCACACTTGACTCAAATTTTGGTTTTTGGCAGAATTTAGGCCACAACTTTATTGATTACAGAAAGTGACTGGTTGTATAGGTTCTGGTTCAACTAGCTCCCTGCCATGTAGGTAGCGCTGACCAGGGTTCCAGCATAGGTCAGCCAAGGGTGAACACCTGGATAAGCGGAAAGCTGGGAACAGGCTATCTCCGCCACCCAAATGTCCCCCTGGACTCAGGCACGGGTACAACTCCCTCCCAGGGGTTGACCAAACCATCGAGTCCCTGGAGTCCTTTAACGGAATACCCTTCACATAGGGATGGCGAGAGCGTTCTCCCGCCCCTATCACCTGAACCAGAGCCTATCCGCAACCTTACAAGTTGTGACGATTTGCTACGCGGCAGGCGAAACCCAAATGGCAACAGCCAATCAGCCAAGTGGGGAAAATTCCTGACGTGCCCCTGTCCCAACGACAGATGACAGACTACAGCATAGCAAGGTCAAGCACAAAGCCCTAAAAGTAGGGAGAGGTGGGCAGGTGTTCTGAATGCATGCGACGAAAGAGGAAGCTCTGGGTCACGTGCATGGGTATAAATAGGTCCCTTGAACCATTTGGACTGCGTCCCATTGGCCAGATTGCACCCAGCTTTGAGGGACCTACCAATCGGGTGTTGTGGCTGACCAATCGTACCCACCCACAACACAGGGTGTCGACTTCCAGGTCTCACCGCAATACGTGCCCTCTTTAAGGGAGGACCCGATTTACTGTCATAAAGTTCTTCCTGATAATTTGTTGAAATCTCATTCCTTGTAACTTGAAGCCATTGGTTTAGATCCTAGCCTCTGGAGCAGAAGAAAACAAGCTTGTTCCATCTTTCACGTGACAGCCCTTTAGGTATTTGAAGATGGCCATCAGGTCTTTAATCCTGTTTGCCGGTATTGCTTGTGTGTTTACTAAGAATTTACACCCTGCCCTAAAGGGCTTGTGGCCATCGCAAAGCGGCTTAGTCCTTAAATCTGCTGGCTGCACCTGCTTTCTATGGAGCGACAGACTGCAAGGCCTCATTTGGGCCCAAGAGGCTGCAGAACTAAACCTCCATCCCTCAACTCGCTGGGGGTTAGAATGAGAAAGGCAGAGCTGTGTGTGAGTGAGAAGCAAGAAGCTGGGAGGCTGCAGGCTGGGCAGCAGAGAGACAGAGCCACGCCTGATTTCTGTTGTAATCCAAGGCTGTGGCTATGGAGAAACAAGACCCTCTTGGGATGTTAAGACTGCGAGCCCCTCGATTTTAGGCTCATGTGTGTGTGTAAATACACCAGATGTCTGCTAGTGTGGTGTCTTTTACCCCGTTTCCCCAAAAATAAGACATTTTTGCTCCCAAAGATGCGCTAGGTCTTATTTTCAGGGGATGTCTTATTTTTCCACGAAGAAGAATACGGTACACATTTATTGTCTAATTGTGAGTCAGCCAGACTCCGTCAGGGCAGAGCGAGCAGCAGGCGGCAGCTTGTCCTGGCGGTGGCGCGGGCTCTCTGATTTAAAGAGACCTCGCACTGCCTGAACAGCTCCGGCTGCGCTGCGGCCAATCAGTGAGCTGTGCGGTGGCGCCCGCCGCTATGGTTCAGAGGAGTCAGACACCTTAGGGTAGCTTTGGGGGCCTTATATTCCGGGGAGGCCTTATGTTTGGGGGAGGCCTTATTATCGGGGAGGTCTTATTTTGGGGGGATGCCTTATATTACAGCGAGAGGCAAAACTGGAAGGTCTTATTTTGGGGGGATGTCTTACTTTTGGGGAAAGACGGTATTGGTAGCTCGTCAGAGTGGAGGAGGGCCGGGGAGTACACAGCCTGGGCTTCCAAATTCCTCATTCAAGGAAACCGAACCTGGGTAAGCTGCTAGAACCCCTGGAACCTCACACCTCCCGGAGATTGGAACGGCATGCAACAATATTTTACAGGGACTGTTAAGTATTCACTGAAACTGAAAATGCTTGCATGCATTACTGTGTGTTTAAATTTGATTGGTTGTTAATTGAATTCTAGAGAGTTCTCTAGTAGTTCTCATGTGATTGACGAACAGTTTCATGGGAGGTACCTAGTGAAGGAGAGACTCCATTTTATATGAAGCAAGATGACTGTGTTTCAGAGTCCACTGTGAACACTGCTAAGTTGAATAGAGCGTTGGAGTGACTCTTCTCGGCTTCAAAGGGAGAGAGAGCAAAGTTGCAGGAAAAGGTAAAAGTGGAAATCTCTCATAGGAGCTGCAAGACATGGCTTAACTGAGATACAGAAGGCTGAGTGCTAAGCTCTGGAAAGGGAGGAAAATACAGTTGCTTGAAAGTTCTTAGTAGAGACTGTAGACCCATGTTTGGACAAGCATGTGACTGTAATGACCGCCCCCCGCATAAAACGGGGTTAGGGTTAGGGTTAGGGTGGCTCCATCAGCATAGGCTTGGCTTTGCCTTCCCTCAGGTGGGATACCAGGAGGTCTCCACCTACCTCAGTCAGTTGTCCAATCCCACCTGGGGGAAGCGTTGCCAAGGAGACCAGGCCAGGTAGGGGAGGGATTACCTGCCCACACAATAGAGGGAGGATCTTACCTAGGAATCCACACTTGGCTCCAGAGCTTCTCCCACCCTACCCACCCTCAGTTAATGTCTTATTTTGCAGGTTGACTTTTCTTCACAGGTTTTGCAGGTTAACTTTTCTTCACAGGTATGCGGGCGCTGCTACGTTAAGGTTGCTGTTAAAGGGCCGGAAATGAATTTCCCTGCATTGGCAGGTTTCGCCTTTCCCGTAGCAAAACGTCACAACTTTGGCGGTATCAGGCCTTGGGTGGAATCCTTTAGTCCATCTTTCTCTTTGCAGTGGCGATACCAGGGTTCCCCGTTAAAGGGGTTTCTGAAGGGAGGCTTTGACCGTACGCCGAAAGGTCGTCATTGCTCTCCCCTGTGGCGGCAGCGGCGTAACGGGGGCAGCTATCTCTGCTTGAACATATGTTCTCCAGAGCCGGCCCATCCCCCCCCACACTGGATAACCCTGATGCTCCCTAGGTCCCCGGCTGGGAACTGGGGAGGGAGAACGCCCAATGCCTGAGCCAAGGTCTACCCCCATTTGAAATTTAATAAAGTTGTGGCCAATTTAATCCCATAGCACGTTGTCTTGAGTCGTTATTCCACATGGGGGGGGGGACCGCTCGGGATCTGGGGACTCCGCCTGTCCACACAAATATTATGTTTTAATTCATCTATAAACTAAGTTTCTGCAAGTAAAGTTTTTGAATGTTAAAGTCTGGACACTGACACCCTTCTTTGGAAATTAAACCAGTCATACATATGATTTGAGCTTCTTAGTTGTGTTTTCACTACTCTGACTTCAACAGGGACAATAATTGTTTTGTCATGGTTGGGAAGAGGGGTTGTCTCTCAATCACCATGGAAAAACAACAGCAAAGAGTCTGTGAATTTTAAATAATAACAACAGATTTTACAGTAAACAAAGAAACAAACATTATTTCATTTTTTAAAAATAGCCTAACTGGAGACATGTGGCATCTTGAGATTGTTTTGAAGTTAAAACCCTTGTGTTCCTGAGCTTAATGACTTTAAGATCTGTAACTGAATTTCCAGGAAGTTGAGTTGGCTATATGTTCACCTTGTCTGATTCTTCACTCACACATCTGCTGGAGGAGGCAGATTGTTCATTTTTTTTCTAATAAAAAAATGTCAAACTGCTTAAAAGAGTGGGTATGAGAGAGGGTTTTTGTCAGCTAATGGGACTGTGTTCAGCTGGCCAGCTTGAGCCAATATGAGCCTTAACCTGTGTGTTAAACTGGCAGGTTTTCTTTTATCAGTGAATATACTGGGGCCTAGAATGGTTGCAACACTAATGCAGAAACCTGATACAGTCATACCTCGGGTTACAGACGCTTCAGGTTGCGTGTTTTTGGGTTACAGATGCACTGAAACCCGGAAGTACCGGAACAGTTTCGGCGCTCGCACATGCGCAGAAGCACTGAATCACAACCCGTGCATGTGCACACACGGTGCTGTAGGTTGCGAACGGTGCGGGTTGCGAACATGCCTCCCGCATGGATCGTGTTCGCAACCCGAGCATCCACTGTACAGTGGTGCCCCGCAAGACGAATGCCTCGCAAGACGGAAAACTCGCTAGACGAAAGAGTTTTCCGTTTTGGAGGTGCTTCGCAAAACGAATTTCCTATGGGCTTGCTTCGCAAGATGACAATGTCTTGCGAGTTCCTGCTGGTTTTTTTCCTCCCCCCCTTTTTCTAAGCCGCTAAGCCGCTTATCAGCTGATCCGATCAGCAGATAAGCCACTAAAAGCCGCTAATAGCGCTAATCCGCTAATCCGTCAATGGGCTTGCTTCGCAAGACGAAAAACCGCTAGACGAAGAGAATCACAGAACGGATTCTTTTCGTCTTGCGAGGCACCACTGTACTTGAATTGTGTTCAGTCCACCAATTCAGATTTGTTATTAGAAAGCAGAAAACCCATTCTGTAGCTGCTTTTTCCACTGGTGAAAGTGCACCTACAGCCAGCGCAGCCCTCACTATCAATGCCGCTGGCGTGACCCCACCCTCACTGGAGCAGATAATACAACCATTTCTTTAGCCCTGATGGTATAATTTCATATTGATATGTCAGCCTTCTGAATAAAGGAGAAGCAAGACTCCTGCAATCGAATGGCCTGGAATAGTAACATTACCTTTCTTAATGTCAAATCTGTGTCCGTTTTTTCTCTTGCATGTAGACTGTCCAGAAACGATTTGTTTTATGCACATTTGCAAATCTTAAAGTGACCCTAAAAACAAATTTCACAGACAGGTCATAGTGGGAGACCACAGAGATACCATTATAACTCTGGCCTGTAACCACCCTTTCCTAGTTTTTGACTCACCCCCCCCCCCAAAAAATGGAAAGTATGTACCAGAGGAAAACCTTTGCAGAGTCTCCTGCGGAAAGACGGACAATCTTGGTTAGCACAGACATCTGGAATTTGGGTCATTTAGTAGTTAATGACATCACTAGTGATGTATGTTTCCAGGATGATGTTTAAAAATACTGGTGCCTGTATATGCATTTATATCATAAATATATATGTCACTAGTGACATCATCACCTATTTAGGTATTATTTATTTAAGTATTTCTATTCTGCCATATCATAAAATATCTGGGCAGTTTACAACACATAAAAACAATATAAGTAATAATTCTCTGTGGGCAAGGGGGAAAAACTCTTTTAGAGATACTTGAAAGTCAAAAGCGAGGCTGCCAGTTGAATATTCCACAGCCTGGGACCGGTGATTATTTAACAAATACCCCAGTTTCCAGATGTCTACCCAAGTCCCCCCTCCCCTCCACCATACTATAATCCCTTTTCAAACTCCTGCAAAGATTTTTCTCTGGATGTACAAGGGCACATAGGAATCGAGTCACCGGACAACTGAGAATTTGTTGGGCAGAGAGGAGACAGAAACTTGATCAAGAACGGCAGAGGAGCCCTAAATGAGACAACTGGGTCTCCAGGAGGAAAATTAGGGCAGGCACTGGACGTTTGCTGTTGGCAGGAAAAAGCAGACAGGCAAGGGAGCTGGGAAGGTTGAGAGCTGTGAGGCCAAAGGGTGATTCTTGAGTAGGAATGTGTCTGCTGAATTTCACATATGGACTTGAACTAAAGAGTCAAATCTTTGGCTGAACGTAGAAGCGCAGCTCTGTTGGAAAGGCACTCAAACCCTCAACAACAGCAGCCAAGTCACTTATACACTTTGCAGTCTGGACTTTTGATCTAGGAAACATTTCTGGGTGTATGTTTGCGCACGAGTACCGTCAGCGGACGCACCACATTTTCAGCTAAGAGATTGATGTAATCTGCTGTCTCTTTTTGAACAGCTCGAACTCTCAGCCGCAGATGGCACTCATTAAGGAGCAGGGGGAGAGGGATATGTTATGTTCCCACTTCTTTGCGCTGCCTTGTGGGGACTCCATCCCTAAGATGAGGGGTCCACCCTGCTTTGTTGTGCTAGCTCTAGCGTTCTATAGAGATTGCTTAGAAGTCAGCTAATTGCTAACTGCCTTTTTGCTGCTCCCTGTCACTCCTCCTGCACCACAGCCCGGGAGATTGGCAGCACTTTCCGCTGCCCCACAGTGCAGCAAACAGCTGGCTCCACTCCTGCCTCCAGTTCCATGGAACTGTCATGACATGGCTTGATCAGCTTTGGCATATGCATAGCATAGGGGAGTGAAGCATTTCTCTTTCCCTGTTAACTTCGATGTGCACACTGTTTCACACGCACAACTAAATGTCTTGAGTTTGTATGTTCACATCCACACAGAGGAATGGCCAAGGGGAAGGAAGAAGGGACACCAAGAGATATAGCCCCTCAGACATGACTGTTTTCGCGAGAAGCCATTGGAGCGATCTCCCCCCAGTTACCCTTACAGGGAACAACATTTTCCATGGCAATGCACCAGCACTTGAACACTTTTTTAATATAAAAAAAATAACTTTTGGCAATTCCATTTATAAAACACAGCACACAGCTGTTAAACCTATGCACGTAAAACATTATGGAAAATCTTACAATATCCTGGTAAGTTTTTTTGAAGAAATAAGAATTAAAACTAATTGGTCTGGAAAACACAACAACACACCCTCCAAAATTCTATACTTAAATTGGCGATGCTCTTTTCTTCAGTTTAACTGAGTTTTTAAGAAGGGTTTTGCCAGGGTAAGTTAGAGAGTGGCTAAATATTGAGGTAGTCACTGGAGATGGCAAGGAAAGCATCTCTGGTCTAACCATAGTGCTGCAGAAATGGCTACTGCCCACTTAAGTATAACCAGTGGCTAGCTGCAATGGAAGAGCATTGCTCAGCTCAGTTAATATCAATCTGTAGGTGGAGGTGGCTGCATTCTGGGTCTTTGTCCTGTGTGTTATGAAAGACCATGTTTCCTGCATGCTTAATTCCTTGATTCAAAATATGCTGGGGCACTAGGCATGCAATGCCATTTCTCTTTTTATAACCAGCCCCTTTGCTGCTACAGACAGGGATAGGTAAGATGAAAAAGTCAAGGTTTATTTTATATACATACATACATACATACATACATACATACATACATACATACATACAGCTTATATGCCAAAGGGGCTTCTAAGTCATTGAGAATGATAAAATCAATACAGTGGTACCTCGGGTTAAGTACTTAATTCGTTTCGGGGGTCCGTTCTTAACCTGAAACTGTTCTTAACCTGAAGCACCACTTTAGCTAATGGGGCCTCCTGCTGCTGCCGCGCCGCCGGAGCACGATTTCTGATCTCATCCTGAAGCAAAGTTCTTAACCTGAAGCACTTTTTCTGGGTTAGCGGAGTCTGTAACCTGAAGCGTATGTTACCTGAAGCGTATGTAACGTGATGTACCACTGTACTTAATTAAATTACAGTGTCAAGGGTGCTCCCTGGTCAAAGGAATGCACACGACAGATCATAGAACTGAAATGTTGGAAGGGACCCTGAGGGTCATCTAGTCCAACCCCCTGCAATGCAGGAATCTCAACCATATCATACATGACAGATGGCCCTCCAACATCTGCTTAAAAATCTCCAAGGAGAGGGAGAGCCCACCACCTCTTGTGGGGGTCTGTTCCAGCTTACTGTCAGAAAGTTCTTCCTGGTGTTTTTTCGGAATCTCATTTCTTCTTGTAATAAAGATAGTTAACTCTTTATTGTCAAACTAACACAGTCATTCTACAGCACGCGCATCAATCTCTAGCATCTAGGCAGCTGTTCCCAGGTCTGTACTCAGTGGAAGTTACAGAAATGGGTCCACTCAACCTCCACCAGTTTATGTCCCTTCCCCTGATGGGCTGCACACATGCAGCCAGAGACTACGCCTGCATGGAAGCTGCTTCTGCTCATCCCTCTTCAATCCCCTTCTGGTTCTGGGGGGCAGGGGTACAGGAGACGGTAGGCAGGTAAAAAGGTAAAGGATCCCTGGATGGTTAAGTCCAGTCAAAGGCGACTATGGGGTTGCAGCGCTCATCTTGCTTTCAGGCCAAGGGAGCCGGCGTTTGTCCACAGACAGCTTTCCGGGTCATGTGGCCAACATGACCAAACCGCTTCTGGTGCAACAGGACACCATGACAGAAGCCAGAGCGCATGGAAACACAGTTTACCTTCCCGCCACAGTGGTACCTATTGATCTACTTGCACTGGTGTGCTTTTGAACTGCTAGGTTGGCAGGAGCTGGGACAGAGCAATGGGAACTCACTCTGACATGGGGATTCGAACCTCTGACCTTCCAATTGATAAGGCCAAGAGGCTCAATGGGTTAGAGCACAGTGCTACCCATGTCCCATAGAGGGTAGAGAAGCACCTGGAACTCCACTTACCTGACCTGCCACTTCCTCCTCTTCATCTGACCCATTCTATGCTCTACCCTTCAGCTCTAAAGTTTCCCCTGCCTCTGACTCTTGCCTCCTGGCTGGTACAATTCCCCACAAATCACTGCACACTCTCCTGAATCAGACTCCAGCCTTGCTTCCCTCAGTGCACACCCATCAGTGTCCTACCAGTCCCTGACGCATAGCAAGAAATCCACAGGCTAATCGAAAGCTCCTTCACAAAAATGTACTCTAAAACAAACAAAGAGCATAACAAAGCAGTTTAAAAGCAGTTGAAACAATAAAATCGGAAGTTCCGCTCAGAGGAAAGCTTGCCTAAACAGGAGCCAGAGAACATGGTTGAAGCCTCTCGTATTTCAGCAGGGAGGGCATTCCTCAAACCGGTGCCACCAGTGAAACAGCTTGCCTTCATGCTTCCACAAGCTGATAATCATCAAGGTGATCGTAGTACCCTTACCAAACAGTAAAGAAAAGATTATTATTTTTAGATCACCTGGTCCAGAGTTATTTAGGGGTTTGTATGTAAGTAGCAGAACCTTAAAACTGGCTTGGTGGGTAATAGGCAGCCAGTGCAGATCCCTCAGGATTGTATCCGATAAGGAACACCACCACCACATAAGTTAGGCATTCAGCACCAGCTGCAGCCTCTGGACCAGCACATTTCAGAAGTCCAGACATGAGGTTACCAAGGCATGTGTCACAGTGGCAAAGTTATCCCTGCCCAGGAAAGGATGCAGTTGACACATCAGCTGAAGCTGATGATAGGAGCTCTTTGCCACAGAGGGCATGGACAAAGATGGTTCCAGGAATATCCCTAAATTGCATACTATTCTTTCAGAAGAATTGTTAACACCATCTAGGTCAAGAAGACACCACACTTCTCAGTCCTAGGAACCACTTACTCACAGTGTCTCAACTTCAGTTGATTGACCTTCATCCACTCCACCATTCTCCTGACTCGTATTTAATGGGAATGTAGAGGTAAACATCAGTTTGCTGTTTACACTGGGTTCCAAACTTCCTGATGATTGCTCACAATGGCTTCATATAGGCGTTAAATAGCTGTAGCCCAGATGTAGTCCCATAACCCTAGTTTCTGTTGCCACTTATGCAGGTAGGAGTGGAACCACTGTAAAATTGTGCCTCCGACTCCCAATCCACAAAGATGGTCCAGAAGGTGACCATGGTCAATGGTATCACAAGCTGCTAAGATATCCAAGAGTAGCAGTGATAGAGTTGGACTCCCCTTGTCTCTTCCTTGAAGGACACAAATCTGTCTGGGCAACCAGAGCTGATTCCATGCCAAACCCAGGTCTGAACCCAGATTGAAATGGGTGTATATAATCTGTTTCAAGTACTTTAGTCCAAATGTGGGTATTAAGAGACTCGGCCATAGTTGTCAGACACATTAGAGTCCAGAGTAGGGGCAGATCTACCATGAAACTAATGAATCTTAAGCTGTAGGGACCCTAATCCCAGAGGGACGCCAGAAGTGACTTAGGTCCACATTGCTTAAAAAAATGGGTCCAGTAGACCCAAACTGAGTTGCATGACTCAAATTGTGTTGGTTTTTTTTTTGGGGGGGTATGTATTTCAACAATCCAAAAGTTTGAGAGTCAGTAGCACAGATGTTGTAAAGGTGTGGTCTGCCATGTAAGAACTCCATTGAAGAAGATAACAGACCCAGAAGCTAACAAAAGAAGATAACAACGAGGTTACCCAGACCACATTGCTGGTTGCAAAGGGGCCCCCATAACAGTTGAAGCTTCAGGGCCCCAGAAATGTAGGTCCACCACTGACCCAGTGTGCACCTTTGAGAAGTGAGTGCTCAACTGCTTCTTTCAAGCAAGCTGGGACTACCCCACCTCATGCAAAAATGCATTAACATCCGGGTGGCGCTGTGGGTTAAACCACAGAGCCTAGGACTTGCCGATCAGAAGGTCGGTGGTTCGAATCCCCATGACGGGGTGAGTTCCCGTTGCTCAGTCCCAGCTCCTGCCAACCTAGCAGTTTGAAAGCATGTCAAAGTGCAAGTAGATAAATAGGTACCGCTCTGGCAGGAAGGTAAATGGCGTTTCCGTGCGCTGCTCTGGTTCACCAGAAGCGGCTTCGTCATGCTAGCCACATGACCCGGAAGCTGTACGCTGGCTCCCTCGGCCAATAAAGCGAGATGAGCGCCGCAACCCCAGAGTTGCTCACAACTGGACCTAATGGTCAGGGGTCCCTTTAACTTTACCTTCCATACATTTATTTATTTGGTTTTTTCAGACTAAAACTTTCCAGTTTTAATCGAACATACATCACAGAAACAAGATTCCAAGGAATCTCTAGGACTTCCCTCCTACCCTTTGTGGGTCCTATTGTTAATCATTTCCTCCTGCATCTTTTATGATAATCCACATCCTTTACATCTCCATTGTGTCCAAAGTTCATCATTAAGCTACAAGTGATATTCCAATCCTACTAACAATGTTAACTGTTTACAATGGTTTTTAAGATAGGTTATAAATTTTCCCCATTCCTTATTAACATTTTGGTCTTCCTGATTTCTGATTTTTCCGGTCATTTTAGCCATTTTGGCATAATCCATCAACTTAATCTGCCATTCTTCTCTGGTAAGGACTTTATCTTCTTTTCATTTCTGGGTCAATAACATCTGCACAGCCGTGGTTGTGTACATGAATACAGTGGTACCTCGGGTTAAGAACTTAATTTGTTCTGGAGGTCTGTTCTTAACCTGAAACTGTTCTTAACCTGAAGAACCACTTTAGCTAATGGGGCCTCCAGCTGCCGCCGCGCCGCCGCGCAATTTCTCTTCTCATCCTGAAGCAAAGTTCTTAACCCGAGGTATTATTTCTGGATTAGTGGAGTCTGTAACCTGAAGCGTCTGTAACCTGAAGCGTCTGTAACCCGAGGTACCACTGTAGTCTTTTCTGCTCCCTTGGGATTTCGGCACCTACCAGTGAGTCCCACTTCCACGAACAAGCTAGAATGGGCAAGAGTTGAGAGGGCAAGTTCTGGAATGGACAGCCAGAAGCAGCTTGTCCACATTCTCAGGCCTTGACAGCTTGAACTGATCCCACAGAACTGGATAAGACGGTGCCTAGTCCTCAAAGTGTCCAGTCTTTGCTCTAAAGTTCCGTGCACTGTGGCAGGTAGTTCCAACTTTTTTACCACTCCAAAGAGCTCTGCTGGGCGGCTACTTGAGAACATGATGGAGGCAGTGATGTGGGCCTTTTTTGCTGCCATCATTGCTATGTAATAGTTGTGGTTGTGCATCCTAGCAGCTATTTGGTCAGCTTCACACTGAGTCTTGTAGCTCCTGACTTTACTTTAAACGCAAAAATAACTAAATGTACTATACAGCGATAAGATGGCTGACCTGGCGAAGGGCTTTATAGCATCCTGGGCCTCTTCCAAAGCCCAAGAGGACTGACAGAGTCTTTCCATTGGCTTCAGCGGCTTCTGGATAAAGCCCCCCTGTAATTATAACAGCAATTGGCAGGACCAAGCTTGACATAGCCACATTTTTTTCTCTGTTTCCCACATTATTTAATGGCATTAAAAGGTTTCTAAAAACGCTCTTTTCAGAGAACAAAGACCTGATCTTTTCCATTGCTGAATGTAGCAAAAATCAAGATTGTGTGTTCTTTCCCAGATGTGCCCCCCTTAATCAGCCCTTGGAATTGACTCTTAATAGCTGAATTCCTTTGCAATATAAAGGGCCAGACCACCCCTCATTACAGAGAGCTCTGTCTCAGTTTCCTGGCTTTTTCTAGCATCTCGCAATGACTTTCTTTCATAGAACCACATAAGGATCTTGGGAAGAACAGTTGCTCTCGCCCTCTGGCCATTGTTGTTCTCTTCTCCCAAGCAGTACCTTCTTAGTTGGACACCTGGGTCTTCGATACAAATGGGTCTAAATAGCTAAAATTTGTTTACTCATTCCTGCTATATATATTCATCCCACCACGCGTAATCTGAAGTGGGGGAAGTGGCTCCCCTTTCCACTTCCATTGATTGATTGATTGATTGATTGGCAACCATCTGTCTTGGGAGACGTTGGAGGAGTGCACTTTTGGGGAGTTGGGACATGGATGGCGCTGTGGTCTAAACCACTGAGCCTCTTGGGCTTGCTGATCAGAAGGTCGGCGGTTCTAATCCCTGCAACGGGATGAACTCCCATTGCTCTGTCCCACCTTCTGCCAACCTAGCAGTTCGAAAGCACACCAGTGCAAGTAGATCAATAGGTACCACTGCAATGGGAAGGTAAACGGCGTTTTCGTGCGCTCCAGCTTCCGTCATGGTGTCCAATTGCACCAGGAGCGTTTTAGACATGCTGGCCACATGACCCGGAAAGCTGTCTGTGGACAAACGCCTGCTCCCTCGGCATGAAAGCAAGATGAGCATTACAACCCCATAGTCGCCTTTGACTGGACTTAACCATCCAGGGGTCCTTTACCTTTTTTTGGTTTTTATTTTTACCTGCACCTTTAGGGGTGAAGTCAAATTGTTGGAAGGTTACAGTGCCTACTGTTGCTGTAGAGACCAATAAAGGAGAGGCATGTTTTGTTTCAGCTGGAACAGATGAAGATGTCCCGTTGTGCTGCTGCAGATGCACCATGGAGTTTCTTCTCTCTGTGCTCCTTCCAGTGGTCATACCTCCTCTGGTCACTGCTACGAATGCACAACCTGATTGTCTATCTCCAGGTGCTGCCATCATCTGCTTCCATACTCCCTTACAATTTTGCAAAACAAACAAAATTAAATTGTATTGAAGAACTTATATGTTCATTCGTACATAGTTTAGTTGGCACCCTAATGAGCTTATGTAATAATTCAAGGGTTGCCAACCTTTTTTGGGCTTTGGAAATATTTGCAAGTCAGAGAAACTGCCATGGACACCAAGTACACCCTACAACTAAGCACTGAAAACTACTTCTTGGTAGTTGCAGGATGTGACTGCTTGGAGCAGAGGGAATAAGCTCAGACTGAACACCTGCTTGGATTATGAACAGGTCACGACTTTATCAGTTTAGTACACAACAGGCAGTAAGCATGGTTGGCATGACAGCAGGGAAAAGGATCTGGTTTGCATTTGAACAGCTCTTGCTGTTGGAATGCTCATCCTGCCAACTCGTTGGGAAATAATAATAATAATAATAATAATAATAATAATAATAATAATAATAATAATTATTATTATTATTATTATTATTATTATTATTATTATTATTATTATTATTATTATTTCTTATCTGGCTGAGTTTCCCCAGCCACTCTGGGCGGCTCCCAATCAAGTGTTAAAAACAGTACAGCGTTAAATATTAAAAACTTCCCTGAACAGGGCTGCCTTCAGATGTCTTTTAAAGATAGGATAGCTGCTTATTTCCTTCACATCTGAAGGGAGGGTGTTCCACAGGGTGGGTGCCACTACCAAGAAGGCCCTCTGTCTGGTTCCCTGTAACCTCACTTCTCGCAATGAGGGAACCGCCAGAAGGCCCTCGGCGCTGGATCTCAGTGTCCGGGCTGAACAATGGGGGTGGAGACGCTCCTTCAGGTATACAGGAACAAGGTCATTTAGGGCTTTAAAGGTCAGCACCAACACTTTGAATTGTGCTCGGAAATGTACTGGGAGCCAATGCAGATCTCTCAGAACCAGTGTTATGTGGTCCCGGTGGCCACTCCCAGTCACTAGTCTAGCTGCTGCATTCTGGATTAATTGCAGTTTCCGGGTCACCTTCAAAGGTAGCCCCACATAGAGCGTGTTGCAGTAGTCCAAGCGGAAGATAACTAGAGCATGCACCACTCTGGCGAGACAGTCTGCGGGCAGGTAGGGTCTTAGCCTGCGTACCAGATGGAGCTGGTAGACAGCTACCCTGGACACAGAATTGACCTGCGCCTCCATGGACAGCTGTGAGTCCAAAATGCGGAAGTGAAAAAAGATTTAGAAATATGGTCAAATTTGAAGCTTTCACTGCTAGGCCGTATCGCTGTGATAAAAATGAATGTATTGCCAAGAATGTTGTTTTTGTTTCAAACACTGCAAATCCTGGATAAAATAGATTGTTTCAAGAAGTGGCAGAGAGATATCTCTAGATTTGTCTGACAGGGCAAAAAGCCCAGAAAAAAAATCCAAATATTAACGGATGCAAAAGAAAGAGGTGGATTTGCCCTGCCAGACCTTAAACTTTATTATGAATCAGCCGCTTTTTGCTGGCTGAGAGAATGGCTGCTTCTTGAAAACACAGACATTTTGGATTTAGAAGGTTTCAACAATGTATTTGGGTGGCATGCATACTTGTGGTATGATAAGGTCAAAGCACATAAAGCATTTAAAAACCATATTGTCAGGAAAGCACTGTTTAATGTCTGGATAAGATATAAGGACCTACTTGAAAATAAAACCCCAAAGTGGTTGTCACCAATGGAAGCGAAGGCTCAGAAAAAGCTCAATATGGAGGCCAAATGGCCGAAATATTGGGAAATTTTGGAACAAGAGGGAGATAAATTGAAATTGCAGAGCTTTGAAAAACTAAAAAAATAAAGTGCGAGATTGGCTTCATTATTATTAAATAATGGAGGCATACAATTTGGACAAGAAAATTGGTTTCCATGTGGAAAAATCAAAATTGGAAATAGAACTGTTAGATCCCAAAACTAAGACTCTGTCAAAGATGTATAACTTGCTGTTGAAATGGAATACTCAGGATGAAACGGTGAAATCTGCTATGATTAAATGGGCACAAGATGTTGGACATAACATTATGATGGCTGACTGGGAACAGTTATGGACCACAGGTATGAAGTTCACGGCATGTAATGCCTTAAGAGAGAATATTATGAAAATGATATACAGGTGGTACATGACACCAGTCAAGCTTGCAAAAATCTATCATTTGCCCGATAATAAATGTTGGAAATGTAAAGAAACTGAAGGTACATTCTTTCACCTTTGGTGGACATGCCCAAGGATTAAGGCTTTCTGGGAGATGATCTATAATGAAATGAAAAAGGTATTTAAATATACATTTTTGAAGAAACCAGAGGCCTTTCTCCTGGGCATGGTTGGCCAATTGGTGTCAAAGAAGGATAGAACTTTCTTTATGTATGCTACAACAGCAGCAAGAATACTTATTGCAAAGTACTGGAAGACACAAGATCTACCCACCCTGGAAGAATGGCAGATGAAGGTGATGGACTATATGGAACTGGCGGAAATGACTGGCAGAATCCGAGACCAGGGAGAAGAGTCGGTGGAAGAAGATTGGAAGAAATTTAAAGATTATTTACAGAAATATTGTAAAATTAATGAATGTTAAAATGATGTCGGAATGAAGTTAAGTGGTTTTAGCAGCAATGTTATAAAGGTGTATGCAAAAATGGATTGTTAACAGATGAGAATTTAAAGTTATAATATATTAAGAGAAGGGATTAAGATAAAAACAAAGAGGGAAAGGATTTGCTGAATTAATTAATTGAACTGGAATGCAAAAAAGGGAGGTGTGAGGAGGTCAGGGAAATATGTAAATGAAAGACAAGATATGGAAAGATTGATTTGTTTTTAATTTTTGTATTTTTCTGTATTTTGTATTTTTCTCTTGTTTTTTTTCTTTTCTTTTCTTTTTTCTTTTTTTATCATTGCAATTTTTTGTGAAACTTTAATAAATATTATTTTATTTTTTAAAAAAGACAAAATTACTCCCAGGCTGCACACCTGGTCCTTCAGGGGCACAGTTACCCCATTCAGGACCAGGAAATCCCCCACACCTGCCCGCCCCCTCTCCCCCCAAAACAGTACTTCTGTCTTGGGATGCTCTTGGGAGTTGGCTAGTGATAAGCCACACCGTGGTACAGGCCATGCGTGGAGAACCAGGTAAGTAAAACAATCCATTATACAGCCAGGGTTACCACCGGTGTGGAGGGCCTTTTACAGAAAAAGGTGGGCGATTTGGAAAAGTGGAGATTGTATGCAGACCCCCCACACACCGAACTGCATATACACAGTGCAGAGAGGACCTCAAACTAATGGAGGTGGCAGGGCAAGTCAGTGTGATCCTGACCCATGCCATGCACCACTTTTACAGGTCATTTCAACCATCTGCACAGGGCTACCACCTGCAAGTTGGGACTACTCCACTTCATGCAAAAATGCATTAACATCCAGTGAGTCCCACTTTGCCTAGTCCTCGAAGTTCCCAGTGAACGTATCATAACAAGCCTTTGTTCTAAAGCTCCGTGTACTGCGGCAGGTAGTTCCAACTTTTTCACCACTCCAAAGGGCTCTGCTGGGCAGATACTTGAGAATGTGATGGGCGCAGTGATGTGGGTCCTTTTCGCTGCCATCATTGCTATGTGATAGTTGCGGTTGTGCATTCTCGCAGCTATTTGGTCAGCTTCACACTGAGTCTTGTAGCTACTGGCTTCACTTTTTACTGACAATCCACATGCATGGTATTCTGTCACACCGTGTTGGCAAAATCCCCTACACAGTAAATATACAGCTATGGCTTCACACAGACATGCCAAGCCAATATTACAGGGAATTTCTTTCTGCTGGCAAACATCAGAAACCATGACATTAAGCTGGCTTTGCGGGATTGTAACCTAGAGAGAAAGACAAGGGCCATCAGTTTAAATTCTAGGTGTTTGGGCATACCTAGGTTGGTAATCAGGGACACAGGTGGCACTGTGGTCTAAACCACAGAGCCTAGGGCTTGCCGATCAGAAGGTTGGTGGTTCGAATCCTTGCGATGGGGTGAGCTCCTGTTGTTCGGTCCCAGCTCCTGCCCTCCTAGCAGTTCGAAAGCACATCAGTGCAAGTAGAACTGCTCCAGTGGGAAGGTAAACAGTGTTTCTGTGCACTGCTCTGGTTCGCCAGAAGCGGCTAAGTCATGCTGGCCACATGACCCGGAAGCTGTACGCCGGCTCCCTCGGCCTATAGAGTGAGATAGGCGCGCAACCCCAGAGTCGTCCATGACTGGACCTAATAGTCAGGGGTACCTTGACCTTTTAGTTGGTAATCAAGGTGTAGAGAAAAACATCCCTATAATGAGTCAAAAGGGGGGAAAAGTTAACTTCAAATATCTTATTTATTTCTGCTTCCATAGTTACATGTAATTTACATTCTCCTCATATCCAGACAGCTCTGAAAGCAATATAGCTCTTTCCACTGGACTCAGTAGGAGTTCGAGTTTTCCTTCTCATAAGTAAAAACATCTGCTTAGCCATAGACTAGAATTTGCATGACAGCCATCCCACCCCAGCTTGTTTACTTTTGTCAGTCTTTTATTAGTAATTAATCATTTTAAGTGAGCGCTACTCTCTTTTCTCCCCCTGTATACAGAAAAAGGAAATCCTTTGCCCTAGCAATTTATCAACTTGCTAATTTTGGGAAACAGCAACAACCAAAAAAAAAAAGAAAGAAAGAAAGAAGAAGCAGTTTTGTCCCTGAATTATTTTTCTTTGTGCATGTTTGGGATGTTATTGCCATATTTTTCCATTGTCAAAGAAAGGTTTTATATATTAAAAAGCAATAATAGTAATCTTGGCTCTCCAGCATGTTTTAGCAATTCCAGATTGCAACAACACATGTCTCATTGAATGCAGTGGGACTTGGTTCTATAGACAACCAGATTGCAAATGAAAAGTCATGTGGTCTTAATAACCAGCTAAACCTAAGATAGTCTTGATCCAAAGCACTACAAGGTAAAATGTGCCTAATAAGCAGGCCTCTTATTCTTAAAAATATTTTTGTTATGTACTGAGTTGAATAGGATCCAAAAGGCAGCAGTCTGATTGGTCCTAGAACAATAGGGTCCAGAATGCAGCAGTCTGATTGGTCCACAGCAGCCACCCAATCCAGCTCCAGGTGTGGAAGTGAATCCGCAAACTGATTGGCCTACAGGTGAATCCCGGAATTAGCCAGTCATGTGGGGCCCATTGTGTAAATAATGTATATAAAGCAGACATTCTGGGGGAACTTTCATTCCTCCTCACCACTATGAGCTGAATAAAGAGCATGAAATCCACTCTCGACTCCGAGTATATTTCAATTTTGTTAAACATTCAGACTATAGAAAAAATATACACAACACAGAGAGACAATACCAGAAGATATACAACATGAATTTTGCCTGCAGGCAAAACATGGCCTACCAGCCTTCCCCATGTGACCCAGGAGGCTGTTTGGGGCAAGTCATGCCATCCTACCAAGGTGGTTGCATTGGAACTGCTGCTAAAATGAAGGGAAAATGCTGTTATAAAGAGAGAGAAAAACCTGCTCCTTTTCCCTTATGGGGTTTCCAAGAGCCCGTGTATAGTCCTTAAGTGGGTTCCCTATCAGTAGGAGAAAATAACAGGCCAACCAGAGTATATTCAGAAGCAGAGAGGCTAATAAGCCTGATCTTTATTGAAATAGAAAAGTACTGTTGCAAGAGGGTCCCCACACACAGGAGGGAGGAGAGAACCCTGAACAATGGTGCGCAAGCCCTTATATAGACTTTTGAAATTGCCCACCCTGTAGCCCAAGACCATCCCCCAAAACATCATACATACCGGTACATCACAGAAGGAGGCGGTCTACAGCAGAGGAGGCCATCTACAGCAGAAATCCTGTCTGCCAGAATGCCTGATAATGGTCACTGATTGCATTGCCTGGGCAGCCTGGCCATTCTTTTGTGATGGTAAATACTTTCGTCCCTGAATCCAGGTCACAGGCTCACCCTATTCATACACAAATGCACCCTTAAGACAGGATTTGTAAGCAAAAAGACAATGGGAAGGCTTTCCCCATTTACAGAGGAATATTTGCGGTCACTGGGAGAGTCAAAATGGCTTCAGGATTGCTCTCCTGTACTATTTCAGACATGTGGCTTATATACTTAGGTGTGTGTTTGCCTTGTACATTTATGAACAATTATTTTATATTTGAGACCTTAGAATTCTTCAATGCCTTCATTTTCACAGTGTTTTGTTGCCCGTGAGGTGCTTTGAAGGACCCCCTGGGAGGCTGCAGAGGCTGGAGTAGGAGGAGAGGTGCAACTTATTTTCGCTAAAAAGGGACCAGGATTCTTAGGTGAGAATGAGAGGTGACCAAAGCAATGGAGCCCATTGGAACTGGTAGGGGGGAAGACAAGGAGACCATCAGCAGGTGAGGCCACAGCTAGTGATCAACAGACTGGTTGTAAGTAGGAAGGCAGGCAGGTGGGGGCAGGCTAAGAATAGTGGGGCAGTGCCCCATTTGCCTCCAATGTGACCAAAGCATCTGCTCTTGTTGGTTTGTGGAAATCCAATCCCAAACCAACATCTTTGAAAACTGTATTGCTAAAACAGCCTTCACTAACCAGATGTTTCAGACTACAACTACCATCAGCCCCAGCTACTATGACCAAGGGTCCCGGATGATGAGAGATTTACTCAAGCAACATTTGGGTGGTACCAGGCTATGGGAAACTGCTTCATAACACTGATAGGAAGTAGAACCTATCTCTTTCCTAAGAACCAATTCATTACATCATAAACTATTTACTTAATGGCATGGCAATATGCTAAATATGATCACGTTAAGAGGTTTCCCTTTGCTCTTGGCTTATCCTGCAGTCCTTCCAAACATCGTTTCAGCTACCTTAAAAATTAAAGAACTGCTGGTTTCCTGCTAGCTCAGAAGGAAAGTTCAGCATTTTGATTTGAATGATAGCTCTCTTTTGGATGGAGGCAGAAAACCACAAGCCAAATTACTGTTGTATCCCATGACTCACTAATTCATTTTCCTTGTACTGATAAAAACAACTTACCCAGGAAATAACAAACAGCATACGATGATGAAAACATAATTTGGTTCAGTTGAAGCCATTCAGTCATTTCGAGCCACTGCCATGGGATTTGGGGATTCCCTCCCCCCTCTTTTCAGACTTTTATGAGTCAATATACGACTGCAGCACTGACACAGACTGTGGGGAGCATCTCACTCCTTGCGTGTCATAGTTTGGGGAGCTCAAAAGTTACCTAGTCCAATTCCCTGCTGATGCAAGACACCCACTCTGGCCACATACAGACTGCACTTTACTCCATTCTCCTGACACCATTCTCCTTGCCTGATAACTTTTTCATTTGACATGATCTTTCCAACAATGTAAAACGCATTGTGGCTGACCAGGAACGTGCAATTCAGTCCGAGACAGATTGAATTGTATAATAGTGAGAGGCTCACACGAGCCTGCAACCAGCTATCTGCTGTGCATATATAAAGGGGAATGCAACTCTGCTACATAAAGGAACTTGCTAGTGCACGTTAGGAAGGATATTAATAAACAATATATCCTCTCCTACCACTATGAACATTCCCACAGCATAGACAGAGGGAAGGGCCTGACACAGAGTGCTAGGGAGTAAAGGGGGAGTTACATGCAAGTCCAGGCAACTGCTTCATCTAGACAGGAGTAACCCTTAGAAGTCTCCGTGTGTTCGCTGTTCTGCTTCCTCAATAATGAAACTAACAATAAGTTAGCCAGTGTTTCACTGTCTTTCTCTGATCTGTGAATGACCTGTTCTTGTTGGCTCCCTGACACCCTGACACTTCTCTCTCAGCCCCCACAATTGAAAGAGATAACTTCTAGGGCAGCGGTTCTCAACCTGTGGGTCTCCAGATGTTGTTGGACAACAGCTCCCATCACTCCTGAGCTCTCGCCTTGCTAGCTCGAGGTGTTGTGGGGGTTGTAGTTCAACAATGTCTGGGGACCCACAAGTTGAGAAAGGCTGCTCTAGGGGAAGGCCGCCACTCGCCTGGTGGGCAGGACATAGGCGAGGGGGGGGCCTTCCGCACTACTACTCACTTCTGCCACATTCAAAGAAAGGGTCATTCTGGACTGCACAGGTGCCGCAAGACAGGTGGATGGGATGACGGGGAGCAGGGCATTCTCTGTCGCTTCTCTCTTCCACACAGGAAGGGAGGAAGCTCCATTGTGGTCAGGCAATCAGAAGGGAAGGGGAGGCATGCTCTTCACAGCCAAGGAACCGCTGTGAGCTCTGAAGAATGTGAAGCCTTGCACCAAGAGATCTTCTTCTTCTTCTTCGTTATGTACCGAAGTTCTCACCCTGGCCCAGCAGGGGTAGATAGTTTACACTCAGGTCCACATATGCAAATAAGGGATCGAAAGTGACGTTCAGTGATTGGATAGTTACAGAAAATGGTTGCTGTTGGGTTGTAGTGGAGCTCTATATAAGCAGGCTGGCTGAACCCTTCAGTTCAGTTCTGTTCTGGCCTGTGAATAAACAAGAGCTGTTTGAAGAATCGCTGTGTCGTCTGATATGTTCACCCACAACTTAACATTCTTCTTCTTCTTCCTTCTTCTTCTTCTTCTTCTTCTTCTTCTTCTTCTTCTTCTTCTTCTTCTTCTTCTTTGAGGGCAGTTGAGGTTGGGTTGCTTTACAAACAACAAGGAAGGCCTGGGCACATGGAGCACCAATCTGGCAACCCCTGGGTTATACCCTTCCATTGGGATACCACATAGCAAATGATATTCTGTTACACTCTAATGGCAAGACACAGCCAACTGGATGGAAATAGGGTGTTGACTACATTGATTTGGTTTAATACAGCAAGGCTGTTCTTAGTCACCAGCCCAGGACATTTGAAACTGTAAACCAGGGTAGGGGTGGGGATGGGGGGGGGGAATCCAATACAATCTTGTGCCCTTGGTGGTGGTGCGCATCTAACCATGAAAGGATGTTCAGATCTGCAGTGAGTTGCACAGAAGCATGACACACTAATTTTATGCTTTCCATCAGTCTGCAAAGAGAACTATTATTAAACAAAATTGAATCTGCTTGTGAAACTTTTGCAGCTTTCCTCTTGATTTCCAGAAGTGCAGTTTGAGGTTGGAAATTTGAGAGATTTATTGTGGAGGGGAAAGTCACTATGGAAATTCAGGAAACTTGCATTTCAAAGCAGTTTTTCACACAGAGACGAGCATTTATAGCCAGGATGGGGAGTGTTTGGTCTCCAGATGTTGTTGGATTCCAGCATCATCCAAGCAGAGAACACACCTGTCTCCGTGTATGTAACCAAAGCCATAAAAATCAGGAATATGTTGCTATCCAGCACAGACCCTTATGGATCCTCATGATATTTATTAGGGATCACCTGCAAAGCCACACTCAGAACACAGGTCACATGTTTCCACAGGTGTGATTTGTGATTTGATTGTGGTTTGGGGTGATTCCCTGTAAAAATCATAGCGGATGAACCCAAAACTCAGGTTCTTATTTTTGTGACATGAAATGGACCACATTTGTGGCTTATTTTATTTTTTAACGGTTCGCTCAACTGAGACAAGTATGGGCTGTGGTTTGATGATGGTTTGGTGAGGATCTGATGTAAAAATCATGTCAATGTAAGATCTGTATGTAGAGATAGTGAGACTGAGTTGGCCAGAATCCCAAATGAAGCCCATGCTGGGCAGAGCAATACAAGCTATCAGATTTTGCCCACCCTTGGCAGAGAAGAGCCCACACCAATAGAAAATTCCAATTTTCATGGAAACCCATCCCATCTTCCTGTGGGAAGATTTTACGGTGTGTAGATTTGTCTGCCAGCAATAACTCAGATTTTTTTTATTATTTTTTTTAAACTAGCATTAGACATTTATGCAGTAATGTAAAATATAAACTCAGGACAAATTTACAGGTTGGAACATTTGCTAGAAAAAATATTTAGGTTATCATAATATATATGATATACCGGTAATATATATGATAACATACAAGTTATCATAATATATATGATAATATACAGAATGCAATGTACAACCATAAAGCAGGTTTTAAATCCAATAAAACAGAAAATATAACTGTATTAGGATTCCAGCTGACTGGATGAGGTTCAGGATTTTGGCATGTAACTGGGCTAATAGCTAATTACGGGTAGCAACCATTCAAAATATTCTAGGCACATATTGAATAAAGATGTTAGATAACCTGTGAACACTGTGAAGAACCAGTAGGTTCAATATTAATTATAATAATTATTACATTATTGTTTTATTTGTACCCTACCCATCTGACTGGGTTTCCTATCAGTGCCAATTTTTTTACTTATTTATATGGGCATTATATGGTGCAGTTGGAAGAAATAGATACGCAAGCATCATTTGCTAGGGAAGAAATGGTGTAAGTAAAAAACAAAACACCCCTCCCCAAAATAAATTTATTTTACACACTCATAGTGTGTGTCAGGCGACACACACTCCCACAAATAGTAAAAGTAATAATGAATCAAACGAAAAGTCTAGTCGGGGAAGCTGGGCCCTGAGTATTGCTACTGTGTTGGTGTGGCCTTTAAGGAAACAGGTCTGAGCATGCTCAGAACGGATGTATTGCCTCCTGGGTCCACCATAAAAGTAGACTTGCAAATATGGCTGGATTGCCATCCTGACAACAAAAGAGAGAGGGAAAGTGCACAACCAGGGCTAAGAGCCAGTAATTCCATTAATATACTATCACATTTTCTTGCCTGGAGACAGATGGGTGGGACCTCCTGGCCATATCAAGACCTTTGGAGTGAGACTGGCTGAGTGGTGCTGAGAACTGATCGGCCAGAGAATGGGAGACTGACTTAAATGTCTCACCGAGCTTTGCTAAATTCAAATAGATAAGGTAAGGATGTGTGGGACAGGGAAAAGTGTGTCTTTCAAATTTTGTGGGAAACTTAAAAAAACACACCCAAATTGCCTAATCTGGCCTGCCAGTCAGTTTAATCCCGCTCCTATGGCGGATATATATTTAAATATATTTATTTTATAAATATATAAAAGGATGTCACATAGAGGAGGGAGAAAGGTTGTTTTCTGCTGCTCCAGAGAAGCGGACACGGAGCAATGGATCCAAACTACAAGAAAGAAGATTCCACCTAAACATTAGGAAGAACTTCCTGACAGTAAGAGCTGTTCGACAGTGGAATTTGCTGCCAAGGGGTGTGGTGGAGTCTCCTTTTTTGGAGGTCTTTAAGCAGAGGCTTGACAACCATATGTCAGGAGTGCTCTGATGGTGTTTCCTGCTTGGCAGGGGGTTGGACTCGATGGCCCTTGTGGTCTCTTCCAACTCTATGATCCTATGGCTGTTTATTTCCTGGGGTAAGATCCTAAAAAAAAAGTCTTAAGAACAACAACCCTAAAAAAAGCTCAACAACTTTGGGGTAAAATCATAGAAAAGCTCAACAACTTAACAACTTTGGTCAGCCCTTTGGCCCTTCACTTCATCAAATCTGGCCCTCCTTGTAAAGTTTGGACACCACTGCTCTAACGCATCAGTCTCCGCTGACTTTAATCAGGGAGCTGGAGAAATGGAAAGGGTGGAAACAACCCAACAAACTAAAATACTGGACTTCAGCAATTCCACATTTCAAAGGCACCCTCTCAGTTAACCATGTGTACATATAAATTGGGGGAGGGGTTTCAGTCGCCCAGCGCTCCAGTTCTGTGCATACTGCATATGCCTGTAAATGTGCACAACCACCTAAAAGTGCACTGAAATGCCCTTGGGAGTTTCCCCATGAGCAGTGGCTGTTTAGGATCGTCCTACTCTCGTGTAGGACCCTGGTAGAGACACATGCCCGACTGGCATGTTCTCTCGCTCCTGGTTGATCGTTTGGGAGCTTCAAAAGCTTTCTTCAGCCCGAACATCACAGCGACTGATACCAAGAAGCATCAGCACACTTACGATTCTGCAGAGTATTGGTGGTTCGCATAACAGACTCAATAGCTCAGCATCTTGGCTAATCTACTTTATGTACATATAATACACTTGGAGCATTCTGAATTAGCTCCTTCCTCCTTCTCACCAGACAGCAAAGAGAAAGAACAAAGGACAATAGTCCTACATTCCGGAACACAGAAGTACAAAACATCCTGTCTCCGTCACTTCGCACACTGTGGAATGAAAACATACACCGTCATGTGATAGACAACAATCTCATGACTGCAAACACAGAGCAAGAATCCTAATACAGTGGTACCTCAGGTTAAGTACTTATTTTGTTCCGGAGGTCCGTTCTTAACCTGAAACTGTTCTTAACCTGAAGCACCACTTTAGCTAATGGGGCTTCCCGCTGCCACCGCGCCGCTGGAGCACGATATCTGTTCTCATCCTGAAGCAAAGTTCTTAACCCAAGGTACTATTTCTAGGTTAGCGGAGTCTGTAACTTGAAGCGTCTGTAACCTGAAGCGTATGTAACCCGAGGTACCACTGCAGTATATTGGGGGCATGTCCAGACTCTCGCTGTTCTCAGTTGGGGTTCAGTCATACATGGACAAATTCAGTTTGCACAATGTAACGCCATGCTGCAGGTATTCGAAAACAACTAACCAAAGCTTTTTTAAAAAACACAATACAGTGGTACCTCGGGTTACATACGCTTCAGGTTACATACACTTCAGGTTACAGACTCCGCTAACCCAGAAATAGTGCTTCAGGTTAAGAACTTTGCTTCAGGATAAGAACAGAAATTGGGCTCCGGTGGCGCGGCAGCAGCAGGAGGCCCCATTAGCTAAAGTGGTGCTTCAGGTTAAGAACAGTTTCAGGTTAAGTACGGACCTCCGGAACGAATTAAGTACTTAACCCGAGGTACCACTGTACAGGCAAAATAAATGTATCTGGAAAACTCATGGGAACAAGAATTATAATTCTGCATAGGAGATTTCGTTTTTTAAAGGTTTCTTTCTTTTATACTTTTTGTCCTCCAAAGGTACAGCCTAGGGGACTCTGCTCATTTACGATTCAGGCTCCTGCGCCTCATTTTCATAGCCACTGTGAGTCATTGGCATGGTGAAGAATCACTAGTGGGTGAGGTAGTTCCTGAGAAACAGAAGGTCTGAGATAAGTGTGTTTATCTTTTCCCCTGCTTTTTCCAGGCAGAGGTTTAATACTCTTATGTCTGAGCGTTTTTCTTTTGCTCTGAGCTTCCCCACAAAAAGCCACACTTTAAAGCTGAATCAGAGCAAACATCAGTTTGGGTTTTCTGCCTATTGACGTTTGCTCCGATTGAGCTTTAAAGAGTGAGTTTTCACAGGTAAAGCCCCGGAGTCATTAAAAAAAGGTCGCTCAAACACAGTGCTTTAAATTGCCTAGAACCATGCCTGGAAAAATAAGTGTGGATAAACCCAGTGTAGCACAGGCCTTTAGCATCCAATACACAGATGGGTAACATCTGGATCATGCTGGTGCTAGCCAAACAAAACCTCTAAGCAGATGCTGATTTGTACACAACACAAATATTCCCTTTCTTATATTTGTGTATTTTACCCCCTTGCATCACACTGCTAGTATTTGTTTCCTAATCTGGCACTCTTCTCACAAATGTTTTATGGTTTTAAAAATAGGGCAAATAGACATTTATACTGATTTTCGAAGTGTTACTTCTTTATTTTCCTCAGTTTTCAAACAAGGCATGTTTGCACCAGAGTTAATTGATTCTGCTGGCCTTCAGACCAATGGTGGATTTTTAAATTCCCTGCCAAATTCTTATTTGACCGTGCAGAAATAAGACACTATCACATATACCAGTCCTTTGTTTTCTGTTCCCTGCAAATATACATATATTTATATTTGTGTGTGTGTGTGTGTATGTGGCCAACAAGTTTTTTTGAATTTGGGAAAACAAAAAGAATGTAAAATTAGATTTTCTTGTTCAATGAATTCTTGGGATATACTTTCTCTCCACTGATGTATACAGTGGTACCTCGGGTTACAGACACTTCAGGTTACAGACTCCATTAACTCAGAAATAGTACCTCAGGTTAAGAACATTGCTTCAGGATGAGAATAGAAATTGCGCGGTAGCGACGTGGCAGCAGCGGGAGGCCCCATTAGCTAAAGTGGTACCTCAGGTTAAGAATAGTTTCAGGTTAAGAACGGACCTCCAGAATGAATTAAGTACTTTACCCGAGGTACCACTGTACTATAATTACTGTAATGTAATAAATATCATTATGTTTATTTAATAGCACTTATTGTCAGCTAACATGGAGGCCTATTGCCAGGAAGCAAGGCATTTTCTAAACATTTTAAGTAAATAAATAAATGGAAAAAGGTTCTACATTCTGCTGATTTCATGTACACCACTAATGTGGTGACTACTAAGAGTGAGATGAAATACGGAAGGAAAAGAGAGATGCCGGAAAGGAAGGAAGGGAAGCAGAAGAAGCAGGAGGGGGCGGCACTGGAAAGTTACCAGGAGGGGCAAGGAGGCGGAAGGGAGAGTTGAGTCAGAAGGCAGGTGGCACTGGGATGGGTGGGTGGGGAACACAGTCTTTTTGCAGGAAGAGGAGGAGGTAGGTACGTGTCAGGCATGAGCTGACAGTAAATCACACTGTGCAAATTGGAGTTAACTCTTTATTTGCAAAAACACAACCTGCTCAGACTTATTGGAGTGTTGTGCCTAATGAGCGCAGCAATCCATCTCTGGTAGGTCTTGCCCCCATAAAGCAGTTGTTGAGATTGAAGGTCCCCACCTCCCCACAGCTGCTAAGTCCCCTTGTCTCCAGAGGTTTTTTTCCAAGCAATCGGAGACTGTGTCTGTGAGCAGTCAATCTCTCCTCCACCCTTAGGGCCCTCGTATTTACGGGACCGCCTCTCCTGGTATGCCCCACAGAGGACCTTAAGGTCCATGAATAACCGTAGTTTAGAGGTCCCGGGCCCTAAGGAAGTCAGACTATCCTCCACCAGGGCCAGGGCCTTCTCAGTGATGGCTCCGACCTGGTGGAATGTTCTGTCCCATGAGACTAGGGCCCTTCAGGATCTAACCTCCTTCTGTCAGGCCTGTAAGACAGAGCTATTCCGCCTGGCCTTTAATTTGAACTCAACCTGATCTTTTATTTCCCTTCTCTTCCCTCCCCCTCCCCTTTTTATGAAGATAGATTACCTGCTCTGAGACAGCTAATACTCCCCTGGCCTCCTTGCTGGCCCAAGTAGGACCAGTTCAGCCAGCTAGCCCTGTGGATTATTATCTAATGCTTATTTCCCCTAAATTGATTTCTCAATTTTGAATTTTATTGTTATCCATGTTTTTATACTGTATTTTATGCTGCTTTTACAATTAAGTGTTTTAAATTTGTTGTTTTTGAACCGGGAAGGGCGGGGTATAAATAAAAATTATTATTATTATTATTATTATTATTATTATTATTATTATTATTATTATTTCATGGCCTTTCTGGTTCTGGCAGACCAAGGGGTGGGGGACACATCCATGTTGCAGCTGGAGGGGGGACACCCATGACTCTTTGCCAGCCTGACTCATCTCTGCCTCTTGGCCTCCCTCCTCCAACTCTCCTGCAACACATTCTCCTACGCCCTGTTACCTCTTCAGCGTCTGAAACCTTCTCTCCCCAGTCTTTTCCCTCTTCTCCCTGTGACCATCCACCACCACTCCCCAGGTTCAGAGCCTTCTTCTCTTGAGGGTTCCACAGCTGGTTCCTTCCACCATCTGTCTGCGTCCAACCAGTCCATGACAGTATGGGGCGGAGGATGGAAGATGCACATGTAAGGGTAGCCAAAATGCAGCTAAGAAGCTCAAATCATATTGTTGTGTATTGAGTTAAAGGATTTTATATCTGTATTATTATTGTCTGTATTTGCATTAGGGTAAAGTAACTGCCTTTTGGTTTCAAAGGGTACAGCTACTATTGGTTCATTTAAGCTGCTGTATTTGGATCCTCTGTCTTATTGGTTTCCTCCAAAAGGCAGGACTGTGATTGCCTGATATTGTTCCCTCCAAAATGTATCCTTTCTAGCTAGTCCCCTGTCCCTATAAATGTAGCTTTCCCCTCCTCAGTCTTCAGTCTTGTTTGCTTTAATAAAGAAGTGTTACTAGAGAACTGTCTCCAGCATATTATGTCAAGAGAGCTGAAATCACAAACCCCACGTCACAACACATATATATTTGATGGATACCCTTCTTTGGAAATTAGACCAATGTCCAGCCTTAACATTCAAAAACTTTACTTGCAGAAATTTGCAGTTCTAGATGAATTAAAACATGATATTTACAGTCACCTGCTTGTTCAAGCATGGGCCTACAGCAGGGGTTGTCAACCTGTGGCCCATGGGCCGCAAGGGGCACACAGGGGCAGTTTAACTGGCCCACGAGCCACCCCCGAACTGAGCTGCCCACTCGGCAAGTTCCTGCGTGCTACGCTAAACTGGCGCAGCATGGCGCAGGGACTCGCTTCCATGGTGCCGGAAATCACGTCTGCGCATGCCCAGATGCCAGAAATTGCACACGCGATCCTGCTCACGGAGAGATCTCCGCAGGACTTGACCGGCCCAGGCAGGTAAAACCTTGTCAACCCCTGGGCTACAGTCTCTACTAAGAACTTCCAGAGCTTCCCTTTCCAGAGCTCAGCACTCAGCCTTCTGTATCTCAGTTAAGCCATGCCTTGCAGCTCCTATGAGAGATTTCCACTTTTCCTGCAACTTTGCTCTCTCTCGCTCTCCCTTTGAAGCAGAGAAGAGTCACTCCAACGCTCTATTCAACTTAGCAGTGTTCACAGTGGACTCTGAAACACAGTCATCTTGCTGCACATAAAAATGGAATCTCTCCTTCGCTAGATACCTTCCATGTGACCAACATTACCAATCGCATGAGAACAACTAGAGAACTCTCTAGAATTCAGTTACCAACCAATCAAATTTAAACACACAGGAATGCATGCAAGCATTTACAATTTCAGTGAATTAAACTACTACTATACTTAACAGCACAGGCGGGGACTGTATGAAAAGAGGATGATGCAGGAAGAAAGGGACAACTTTCAAGTCATCCAAAGGAAGAGGAAGATAAAGGAAGAAGGCAAGGAAGGCACCATGTAAAGGAAGAGAAGGAGAAGCAGAGAAAGCCAGGAGAGGGCAGAGGGGGACATCTAGTAGAGAACAGCTTTACACTCTTAAGGGAGGTTGATGGGGTAGCAGGAGGGAGCACAATATTGGAAACCACAGCTGAAGCCTGGTGGGCGATTGCCTCAGAGGCTGCTCTAGCACAGACAGCAGCTGCCAATGAATAAAGGAGAAAAGGCTGCGAGCCACCCAGAGGAAGCCCAGAAGAGGCCTCATTTTCGTGATCAAGATCCCTCTTTTGATTCTTTGCCATGGAGTTTTCTTGGGAAACACGCCTGGGAACCTTGGCCCAAGCATCTGATTATTCTCCATTTAGACATGCTTTGCGATAAGGACCCGGCCTACTGATGCTTTTTGCAATCCATCATTGTGATATATGGCAAAGCAATTTCTATCCCCCTGCGTATTAAATGCATATTTAAAAGCCCCTGGTATTTGTTAAGGAATGAGATAAATAACCGGCCAGAAGAAGGAAAATGAGTAGGAGTTAGCGTCCAATCTGGATGCCATCTTAATTTATGTTCAGAAGAAACACAGGGAAATAGCCTGCATATCACTTATGACTGGACAACTGGTCTGGACTGGCAGTGAGTGGCCAGGACCGTGGGGTCATAGAGGTTAGCTCATTGAAGATGTGAGGCAGCTGTGAAAAAGGCAAATTCCCATTTCAGGGATCATTCATAAAGGAATTGAAAATAAAACTGCTGTTGTCGTAATGCAGTTACATACATAAATTGATGCTGTGACTGCATTTGGAATACAGTGGTACCTCGGGTTAAGAACTTAATTCGTTCTGGAGGTCTGTTCTTAACCTGAAAGTGTTCTTAACCTGAAGACCACTTTAGCTAATGGGGCCTCTTGCTGCCGCTGCACCACCGCTGCACAATTTTTGTTCTCATCCTGAAGCAAAGTTCTTAACCTGAGGTAATATTTCTGGGTTAGCAGAGTCTGTAACCTGAAGCGTCTGTAACCTGAGGTACCACTGTACTACATACAGTTCTGGTAATGTCACCTCAAAAAGGATATCATGGAACTGGAAATGGATCAGAAGAGGGCAACCAAAATGATCAAGCGGATGAAACAAGTACGTTATGCAGGTGTGAAGCGTCTGGGACTTTTTAGTTTACAGAAGAGGTAAGAGGTGACCTGATACAGTGGTGCCTCGGGATGCAAATGGGATCCGTTCCGGAGCCCCGTTCGCATCCTGAACATAATGTAAGATGCGACAGCGCATCTGTGCCTGTGTGGGTCGCGTTCCGCCGCTTCTCCGCATGCACGTGATGTCATTTTTACCATCTGCGCATGCGTGAGCGGCGAAACCTGGACGTAACGCGCTCCGTTACTTCCGGGTCGCCGCGGAGCGCAACCCGAAAGCGCTCAACCTGAAGCGTATTTATCCCGAGGTATGACTGTACATAAAGAAGGCTGATCGCCGAAGAACTGATGCTTTTGAATTATGGTGCTGGAGGAGACTCTTGAGAGTCCCATGGACTGCAAGAAGATCAAACCTATCCATTCTTAAGGAAATCAGCCCTGAGTGCTCACTGGAAGGACAGATCCTAAAGCTGAGGCTCCAATACTTTGGCCACCTCATGAGAAGAGAAGACTCCCTGGAAAAGACCATGATGTTGGGAAAGATGGAGGGCACAAGGAGAAGGGGACAGCAGAGGACGAGATGGTTGGACAGTGTTCTTGAAGCTACCAGCATGAGTTTGACCAAACTGCGGGAGGCAGTGGAAGACAGGAGTGCCTGGCGTGCTCTGGTCCATGGAGTCATGAAGAGTCGGACACGACTAAACGACTAAACAACAACAAATGACTGTACAGTTTTATAAAGTTGTGCATGGCATGGAGAAGTAGACAAAAGTTTTTCCGCTCTCTCTTGTAGCACTTGAACTTGTGAACGTGCAATGAAGCTGCATGCTGGAAGATTCAGGACAGATAAAAGAAAACACTTTGAAGAAATTAAACTATGAAACTTGCTCCCCAAGTAGGCAGTGGTGGCCACCAACTTAGATGGCTTTAAGGGGAGATTAGGGATGCAGGTGGTTCTGTGGTGTAAACTACTGAGCCTCTTGGGCCTGCCGATCAGAAGGTCGGCGGTTCGAATCCCTGTGAGAGGGTGAGCTCCCGTTGCTCTGTCCCAGTTCCTGCCAACCTAGCAGTTGAAAAGCACACCAGTGCAAGTAGATAAATATGTACCACTGTGGTGGGAAGGTAAACGGCATTTCTGTGTGCTATCTAGGGAAGCAGTCTGTATTCAAGGCACTTGAGGAAGCACCTTGAATACAAACTGCTTTCTCTGCAGAAGGCAAAATGCTCTGCTCTTAGGGGCAGGTTCCTCTCTGCAGAGACCACAAAGGGGCTCCTTGTAAGTGACAATCAGCTGCCTGCAGTTGCTGGGAGCCAGTTTGAAGGTGCAGAGAAGATGACATGGAACCTTTTCGAAGGCACGCTCCCAGCGCCAATTGGAGCAACCTCCTTTGAACTCTGACAAGTGTCAGTCGGCTTCTGCCTCTGCCCATCAAGCTGTGTTCATAGCCCGCTTAATCTTTTTTTATTGAGATATCTTAGCCCCCAAATAACACTTGCTCTGAATTTAAAGTATCGGAAGGCAGATTGGTTTATGTGAAATTTGATAGATTTGCTTGAGCAGTCTGTTTGCAGAGCTGAGGATGGCAAACCTCCAATCCCCCCCCCCCCCCGGAGAGAAATAGAATTATTAATTCCTCCTGTACTGAGTCTCCTGATGAGGTGTTCATCCACAATGTCACCCCATTCGTGGTAATTTTGTTGTGCCTTCTGAGCATAAATTCTGTTTGGCTGGACAAACTTTTATTGTGTTTATCTCCTGAGTTGATTAAAAAACTGTAGGAGACTTTTATTGTTCTGGGCAAACTTGAAAATTGTCTCCAGATCATCAATTTCCCTAGCTGGGGAATCTAGCCATTTCAATTTATCTTTCTTTTTCTGGTGCCAGGGATGCACAATAGGCATGTTCAAATGTCTGTTCACACATAGGATATTGCAAAATACTTATGTGTGCTGCCCACAGCTGCAACAGATTCATGGAAACTGCCTCCTGCGGATCGAGGCCCATCTGTATTGACTACAGATTGGATTTCTAGGCTCAATAAACCTGGCTTGGACCAATACCTTGAGGACCACCCCTCCCGATATAAACTCGATCACACAGCCAATCCCTGTAGAGAATGGGGTTGGAGTCACCATCCATCAGCTGGTGTACAACAATAAGATGTGGGGAACCCAAGCACACAGCCAGTCCCTACAGAAGGCAGCCTCGGTCCAGTATACCTGAAGGAGTGTCTCCACCTCCATTGTTCTGCCCGGACATTGAGATCCAGTGCTGAGGGCCTTGTAGCAGTTCCCTCGCTGCAAGAAGCCAAGTTACAGGGAACCAGGCAGAGGGCCTTCTCGGTAGTGGCACCCTCCCTGTGGAACGCCCTCTCACCAGATGTCAAAGAGAAAAACAACTACAGTGGTGCCTCGCAAGACGAAATTAATCCGTTCCGCGAGTCTCTTCGTCTTGCGGTTTTTTCGTCTTGCGAAGCACGGCTATTAGCGGTTTAGCGGCTTAGCGGCTATTAACGGCTTAGCAGCTTAGCGGCTATTAACGGCTTAGCGGCTTTAAGAAAAAGGAAACAAACTCGCAAGAACTCGCAAGACATTTCGTCTTGCGAAGCAAGCCCATAGGGAAATTCGTCTTGCGGAATGACTCAAAAAACGGAAAACTCCCATCCAAGTACTAACCAGGGCTGACCCTGCTTAGCTTCCGAGATCAGACAAGATCGGGCGTGTTCAGGGTAGTATGGCCGTAGACTGAATTGATGAATCAAGAGATTGAATGGAAGATAAAGCAAATGAAACAAAAGACATTTGAATTGGCAGATAAATGTGGTAAACTTCTGGCATGGCAATTGAAGAAAAGGCAGAAACTAAATACAGTTACAAGTCTAGAAGTGGATGGAAAGAATATATCTAAGCCTAATGAGATTAGAAACTGCTTTCTGAGTTATTTCAAAAAACTTTATTCTCAAGGACCACAAAATGAAGAGGACATAGATAAATTCCTTAATAAATATGGATTACAAAAAATCTCTCATCAAAGCAAGGTGGACTTAAACCAGAGAATAACAGAACAAGAGATAGAGGGTGCCATTCAAGACATGCAATTGGGCAAATCTCCAGGGCCAGATGGACTGACTTCCAGATATTATAAATCTCTGAAGGAGTGGTTGGTTTATCCGTTAAAGGAAGTCTGCAACGAGATTTTAGAGGGGGAAAAGGCACCGGAATCGTGGAAAGAAGCGTATATTTCACTCATACCAAAGACAGAGACTGAAAAGACTCAACTTAAGAACTACCGCCCAATATCATTACTTAATGTGGATTACAAAATCTTTGCAGACATTCTGGCTAAAAGATTTAAAAGAGTGTTGATGGAGAAGATTCATAAGGACCAAGCAGGCTTTCTCCCAAAAAGGCACCTATCAGACAATGTAAGGAATATAATAGATATTTTGGAATTGCTAGAGGTGAAAATAAACACTAAAGCAGTGCTGATCTTTGTGGACGCGGAGAAAGCCTTTGACAATATTTCTTGGAGTTTTATGAAGAAGAATCTTCATGGGATGGGGGTAGGCCAAGGATTTGAGAATGGTATGGGTGCGATATACTCTGAACAAAAAGCCAAGTTGATTGTAAATAATGTGATAACTGAGGAACTTAAGATAGAAAAAGGAACACCACAGGGATGCCCAATTTCCCCATTGCTTTTCATTTCTGTTCTGGAGGTGTTGCTGAATATGATTAGAAATGACCAGCAGGTTAAAGGTGTACAGGTCGGAGCTAAACATTATAAGTTAAGGGCATTTGCAGATGACCTAGTATTGACCTTACAAGAGCCAAACACTAGTACGAAAAGGGTGTTGGAGATAATTCAACAATTTGGCCAGGTAGCCGGATTCAAACTGAACAAACAAAAAACTAAAGTCTTAGAAAAAAACTTAACAGTCATGGAGAAGGAGAAATTTCAAGAAGAGACAGGTTTGACAGTGGTTAAGAAGGTGAAATACCTAGGGGTTTATTTGACATCTAAAAATTTGAACCTGTATAAGGACAACTATGAAAAATGTTGGTCAGAAATTTAAAAAGATCTAGAAATATGGTCAAATTTGAAATTGTCAATGTTAGGCCGAATTGCAGTTATCAAGATGAATGTATTGCCTAGAATGTTATTTTTGTTTCAAACTTTGCAGATTCTTGACAAGATGGACTGTTTCAAGAGGTGGCAGAAAGACATTTCGAAATTTGTCTGACAGGGCAAAAAGCCCAGAATTAAATTTAAAATACTGACAGATGCTAAAGAAAGAGGGGGATTTGCCCTGCCGGATTTAAAATTGTACTATGAAGCAGCAGCGTTTTGCTGGCTGAAAGAGTGGATGCTCCTCGAGAACACAGACATTTTGGACCTGGAAGGTTTTAATAATGCATTTGGTTGGCATGCATATTTATGGTACGATAAAATCAAGGTGCATAGGGCCTTTAAAAATCATATTGTCAGAAAAGCATTGTTTAATGTTTGGATAAGATACAAAGATTTGTTGGAAAACAAAACCCCTAGATGGTTGTCACCCTTGGAGGCTAAGGCATTGAAGAAACTCAATATGGAGGTCGGATGGCCAAAGTATTGGGAAATTTTGGAACAGGATGGAGACAAATTGAAATTACAAAGTCATGAGAAATTGAAACCTAAAGTACAAGACTGGCTTCAATATTTCCAAATAATGGAGGTTTATAAACAGGACAGGAAAATTGGCTTCCAGGTGGAAAAATCGAAATTAGAGACTGAACTGTTAGAACCCAATACTAAGAATTTGTCAAGAATGTATAATTTGCTGCTGAAATGGAATACACAAGATGAAACAGTTAAATCAGCTATGATTAAGTGGGCACAGGACATTGGTCATAACATTATGTTTGCTGACTGGGAATGGTTGTGGAACACCGGTATTAAATTTACGGCATGTAATGCCTTAAAGGAAAACATTATGAAAATGATTTACAGGTGGTACATGACCCCAGTCAAGCTAGCAAAAATCTACCACTTGCCTGATAATAAGTGTTGGAAATGTAAAGAAACTGAAGGTACTTTCTATCACCTTTGGTGGACGTGCCCGAAGATTAAGGCTTTCTGGGAAATGATATACAATGAAATGAAAAAGGTACTTAAATGCACTTTTCCTAAAAAACCAGAGGCCTTCCTCTTGGGCATTGTCGGCCAATTGGTGTCAAAGAAAGACAGAACTTTCTTTATGTATGCTACAACAGCAGCAAGAATTCTCATCGCAAAGTATTGGAAGACACAAGATCTACCCACCCTGGAAGAATGGCAGATGAAAGTGATGGACTATATGACATTAGTTGAGATGACTGGCAGAATCCGCGACCAGGGAAAGGAGACGGCGGAAGAAGAATGGAAGAAATTTAAAATCTACCTTAAGGACTATTATAAACTTGTTGAATGCTAGAATGTCGAGGTTTTGAGTAAGAAAGGGTTCCAGCGATATAAGATTAGACCGAAGGAAAGATTAAGAGGACAGAGGACTGACAGAAATATTTAGAGTTGCTAAAAACTTTTGGACATTGGGATGCAGAAAGGGGAGATATGGGAGAGTCTGAGAAACATGGTTTATGAAAAAAAAGGTTATGAAACTATACGTGTTTGTATGTCTTTTTACATGTTTGTATTGTGTTTAAAAAATTCTGTAAAACTAATAAAAAAATTAAAAAAAACAAAAAACAAAAAACGGAAAACTCTTTCGTCTTGCACGTTTTTCGTCTTGCGAGGCATTCGTCTTGCGAGGTACCACTGTACCAGACTTTTAGAAGACATCTGAAGGCAGCCCTGATTAGGGAAGCTTTTAATGTTTAATAGATTATTGTATTTTGGTGTTCTGTTGGAAGCCGCCCAGAGTGGCTGGGGAAACCCAGCCAGATGGGTGGGGTATAAATAATAAATTATTATTATTATAATTACTAGACATATGCTTGGCATTTTGCTGGCAAAGACTACGGTTCCCAAGTGTCTGACAGGTAAGTGGGCCCTGTAAAAGTTGGCCCATGCGGATGGGAATGGGATAGGCCAAAAGATCCATAAATTGGTGGAAGAGAAGTCTCACAATAGCTATCACTGGAACCTACATGTTTAGAAGCACTATATCTCTGTGGAACAATGGTGGGCTAAAAGAGAGCAGAACTGTTGCCTTCATGCTCTCTGTGTGGGCTTCTCAGAAGCCTGTGACTGGACAGAGATGATCCATGTGCAAAACTCAATCTAACCCAGCAAGGTAATTATTTTCTTATGTAAATGACATTGACGAGTCATTGATCAATCTTCGATAGGCTTTTGTATCATAAATAAATACAGCATGCATGGATGCTCAACTGAACGTTGCAGTTGGAGGTTTTTGGCGCAAATTGACATATCTGACAGTCTGTTATTCACACAGAATCATAATCCAAGAATTAATGCAAACCATATTTCTCAAAACAAAAACAAAACAAAAAAACCTGGAAGCAAAATTCCTTTGCATAATTTCCCATCCAACATAAATTATGGAAAGTTATATGACATACCCATCTTGGTGTTCACAAAAACCGACAGCGTTGGAATAGTCGGGTTGCAATTCTCAGACCGCAGCTTTACCTCAGAGCAGACCCGCTTGAAACAAATGGTTTCTGATGAGAGGAGATGATGTGAGTGTTTCTCCCTTGTGATTATCTTCATGTTACTTAAGGTCGCTTCTGCAGTTGTGTGCCCTTCACCCTCCTTTTGCTATAAGATTTCCATTGGAGAGCTCAGCCAACCAGCTACTATGTAGTGAACACGCTGACTTCATGGTTTATAGACAATTTCTTTGCCCTCACTCTCAATCAGCATTTTCCGTCTCCTAGTGTGCTTTATCATATTTCCAACACTGTTTGCAACCATTGGAGGGTGGTGCTTTTACCATCCCTGAGAGCCTGGAACTATCTTCCTGAGGCAGGCACACTAAGTAGGGGTCCCAGGGGCCCCAACCCCCCAATTTTTAATAAAAGGGCCATCCCCCTCAAAGCTTTGTGACCGCATGACACATCAGCAATAAGAGGTGAAGCAATTCAAAAGGGTCAGATGCTCTGGTACCCACTCCCCTCCTGCCTTTTAGAGATGCCTAGGTCTTTGGCTAGGGATGCGAGTGGTGCTGTGGGTTAAACCACAGAGCCTAGGACTTGCCGATCACAAGGTCGGCGGTTCGAATCCCCACGACGGGGTGAGCTCCTGTTGCTCGGTCCCTGCTCCTGCCAACCTAGCAGTTCAAAAGCACATCAAAGTGCAAGTAGATAAATAGGTACCGCTCCAGCGGGAAGGTAAAGGGTGTTTCCGTGCGCTGCTCTGGTTCGCCAGAAGCGGCTTAGTCATGCTGGCCACATGACCCGGAAGCTGTACGCTGGCTCCCTTGGCCAATAAAGCAAGATGAGCGCCGCAACCCCAGAGTCGGTCACGACTGGACCTAATGGTCAGGGGTCCCTTTACCTTTACCTTTAGCTCTTTGGCTGGTGTCATGAAGCAGGCTGGTATACGGCTTGAATTGTGGCAGTAGATAACTGAAACCAAAGCCCTGTTTTCATACCTTTGAAGTGGTGGCAATGGTGTTGAATAAATCATATTTCTTTGCCCTCTGCACCTGCTGACTTACATCCAGGACGGCTGTTCCAGATGGCCTCCAAATGGGACCAACTGGTTTGGTGAGCCACTGGAACACTTTTCGAGGCTAATTGCTGTGTCCCTGAAGGATTCCTGAAGGTTAACGATTGAAGGGTGGGAGCTTTAATAGAGTAGCAATGGGTCTCAGTGCTTGTCATGGTGGACAGAAGTTGCTTGTGAAAAAATGCCCCCCCCCTTGCTGAAGAGAGGAGGTGGGGCCTAGTAACACACCATGGTTGTTCACTGGAGGTCTAGGTCTGGGTCTGGTCAATGCCTGGATGTATGACTGCTTGGGAACCTCATGATGGAAGAAGAAGGTGGGATATAAGTTTAAGGAAATAACTAGCTCAAACCTCCAGGTTGGATTTGCCCTCTGTTTTGTATATTATTCAGGACGTGGGTGGCGCTGTGGTCTAAACAACAGAGCCTAGGGCTTGCCAATCAGAAGGTCGGCAGTTCAAATCCCTGCGACAGGGTGAGCTCCTGTTGCTCAGTCCCAGCTCCTACCAACCTAGCAGTTTGAAAGCGTACCAGTGCAAGTAGAAAAATAGGTACCGCTGTGGTGGGAAAGTATACGGCATTTCCGTGTGCTGCTCTGGTTTTACCAGAAGTGGCTTAGTCATGCTGGCCACATGACCTGGAAGCTGTCTGCGGACAAACATTGGCTCCCTCAGCTAGTAAAGTGAGATGAGCGCCGCAACCCCAGAGTCATCTGTGACTGGACTTAACAGTCAGGGGTCCCTTTACCCTTTATCTTTGAATATTGTTCAATTATCTCCATTTCCTGAACCATCCAGCTCTTCTTCTTTCCATTACAGACATGGATTACTTTTAATACGTCAGTTAGAGTAACCTGACCAGGGGAATGTCTAAAAAACCAAACCCATGTGACTCAGATGAGATTGGGCAAGACAAAGGTCTTAAATACCTGACATTTGGTGAACTTCTTCCATAAAAATGAAACTCATTAATTTGAACAGGTGAAGAATCTTGTTGGGCATGATTATATGTCAAAATTACCACATTCCCCAGGAAGTTATTTTAGGAATTAAGTAAAACTTGGGGTTAATTAAAGGCAGAATGAAAAGTACAGCTGTTTAGAACGGGCTGTAATCATTCTTCCACTTGAGTACAAATTTTGTTCTGCAGCTAAGTAAGTCCCAACTTGTCCCAGAAGCGATAGCATGTCCAGGGTCAATCAGCCAGAAGTTTCAGACTAGTTTACAGCTGGAAGAGCCAAGCCCTGGTTTTCTAAGAAGTGCAGTAGTCCTGCTGTCATGTTCTTCTCCACAAATCAGGTCTTACATGGAGAATTAAAAGCCAGTTTACTCTGCATTAGACTAACCGCCCAAATTGAGTTGATTTTTCATCTTGATTTCTTTGGAAGCACCACTCAGAGGTCCTTCCAAGTAGAACAGTTTCTTTGCAAAAACCAAGGGCTTTGGTGCACACATAGAGCATTACCTCACATTAAAGAGATCCAGTTCATTCTGAATGTCATGACCACACTGGATCAGTGGAAGGTTCTTCAAGCTGGGCTACTGGGGAAGAGCCCTGCCAAAGTGAAGGTCAAGCTTTTTTAAAAAAACAACAACAAATAAACAAACAGCCCTCAAACCCCCCACCCCCCAAATCTCAAAGCCACACAATCTTCTCTGGCCAATTAGCTCTCTGCACCATTCAGCCAATCCCAATCCAAAACTACTACTATGGCAATTAGGTTACTCCCATCTGTCTCCAGCCATTAAACCATGTGAAATTGTTATATTGCTGCGTAACCAGCCTTGGTTGTGTGGGTTCCCACTCCCTCCTGTTGTCATGAATGCCAACCACCCCACCACCAGCCTCTAGTAGAATCATACGTCTGTTCTGAGCATGTTCAGAACTGTTTCCTTGAAGTCCACATCTATAAAGCTAGGAATATAAGGCCTCCATCTTCCTGAATCTAACCATGTCTACTCAGAAGTAAGTCCTACTGAACTCAGTGGGGCTTACACTCAGGTTAGTCTTTGCACATATAGGACTTGGCTAGACAGCTGCAGATAAGACGATTTAAATGTGTTTAAAGTGCAATATACAAATGTCACACCATAGCGACAGTGAGCTATGCCAAATTCAATGTATTTTTCAAAACCTTTTTTTTAAAAAAGCATTTTCACAGTGTTTTTTATATGTGTGTAGATTCCACCATAGTTGCACTATCCAACACAGCAAAGAGCTGTTGTTTAATTAATGTATATGGCAGGTGCATAGTTACAACACAATCCTCAACATGATTATTCAGAGGTTAATCTCACTGAATGAATGGGTCTTGCTCCCACGTACCGTATTTTTCCGTGTATAAGGTTACGTTTTTTTTAACCAAAAAATTAGGTTTAAATTTGGGGCTTGTCTTATACACGGGTAGTGCTGAGGGGTGTTTTCTTAATTTGGAGTCCCCCAAAATAAGGGGGCGTCTTATACACAGAAAAATACGGTAAGTGTGTTTAGGGTTGCAGCCTTACTCTTTGTATGTTTACTCAAGTGTAAGTCCCAACATCAGGTGTGGTTTGGACAGCACAACATCCCTTCAATGCTTTTGGCGGATTGCATACTTAGTCCATCTATGTACATTTTCTCCTGGTTCTATCCCAAATTCTTCCCCGATTCAAAATCAGGAAGGGCAGACTTTTTATCATTATTATAATTTATTTATCAGTACTGAGTTTATATCCATTCCACCTTTCCTCTAAGGATCTCAAGCTGGTATTCAAGGCCAATTCCATAGCTGAGTGGTGATTATAATTGTTACTGCCTAGATCCCAGGCAAGTTAATATCACTCCATCTCAGAGCTGGTTTAACCACCAGGTGAATGGGGCTTCTACCTAGGGCAGCAACATTTTAAGGGTGGCAAAATAGAAGGCCAGTAAAATTTGAACGGCGCTCGTAATATTTTGCACCTTTGAGGGCTGCTGCCCCATCACCGCTCCTCTGGGCTGTGTTTTGCTCCTGCCCAGTGTACCCACCCCAGTTTCCCCTTCTTGGGGTCACCCCAATGACTCACCGCCTCCCTACTGTCAAGAAAAGAGGAGACAAGCTCTCCACAAGCTCAGATAGTGTTGGGCAGCTTCAGCCACTGGGTTGTCCAGGCGGAGGAGGCAGCAACTGAAGAAGAGGGGAGGGCATGGAAAGAGCAGGCAGGATCCAAACCCTGCCATCACCCACACCTTTCCCTCCAGGTAAACTGGCCCATTTAAGCCTCCCTTCACCCACTTTCAAAGGGCTGTAGGAAAATGGGGGGGGGGTGATGGTGTTATGTGTGGGATGTGACCTAGAGCTGTTGCCTTCTGAGGTGGCATGGACCTCCTTCCACCTTAATCTGAAGTGGGTCTCAGCTTCCCTGAAGGATGTGTGGCGCGCGGAAAGTGTGGTCCCTCTGCAAATGTGCAGAGTGTTATATTACGAGTGAAGAGGGGGTTGGAGAATCAGCGTTTACTAGGGCACAGAATACTTTTGTACTGGCACCGTTCCACCTTATTTCACATCCTGGAGGATCACAATCTTTTCCTATAGGTCTGGAAATGTATGGGGGCCCTAGTTAACAGCATAGCTGTCAACTTACAGATTTGAAAATAAGGGACCAGCAGCTTTGAAAATAAGGGACCAGCAGCCAAAATAAGGGATTTTAGTCAACCAGCTCCCGAGCCAAAGGCAGAAAGCCCACCAGTCCAGCAACCAAACGAAGCCTCAAGTGGTGGTTCCCACAGCGCAGCAAACCGGCAAGGGGGTGCAGCAAGGAAAACCACCGGCACCTCTCCGCTGGGAAGCGCTGAGCAAAGGCGAGTCCCCAGGCAACGCTGCTGATTTGATCGGCACAAGGCATGCAAGCTCCACGCCCCAGTCATTCTTAGACTCCTTATTGGGTGAGCAACACAGCCAAGCAACACAGTTGGAGCCTCCCCCCTCCCTGGCCGGCAGGGAGGGAGGGAGGGAGGGAAAGGAGCTGCTTCCTTTGAAACCCAGGAAATTTAAGGGACATCATCAATAAGGGACAGCAGCAGGACATGGCGCTGGGATAAGGGAGTTTCCCGCCAAATAAGGGACGGTTGACAGCTATGGTTAACAGTTCTGCAGTGCACCTGTAAGACTAACCAGTTCTGGCTGCCATCTTTACATACTTATTAGGGAGCAATTGCCGTTGAGTTCAGTGGTAATTACTTCGGTTCAGTTGGGTCCAAAGTACTTGTGCAGCTGATCTGCTTTAGAATCACATAATTGTAGAATTGGAAGGGACAACCCCCCTGCAACACAGAAATATAAACAAAAACATCCTTGACAGATGACCATCCAACCTCTGGTTAAAAATATCCAATGAAGGACAGTCCACCACCTTCCGAATAGAAAGGTGCAAAGTACTCATGCAACTGAAATGCTTGCATCCACAGTATATTTGTGAGGGTGGAAGATGGGGAAAGAGCAAGAGCAAATAGCCATGCTTCTTAAACTCATTGGCCATGCCCCCAGGATTACCTAGCAACTCTGCCAAATACCCTGGGCACCAACCACCACTGCGTTGGAGCGCCATGACTTTTGACTGTGAGCAGAGAGCACGGCACACATTATGTCAGGTTATGTCATTATATCAGCAGAGACACTACCTTGCCAACAAAGGTCCATATAGTTAAAGCTATGGTTTTCCCAGTAGTGATGTATGGAAGTAGAGCTGGACCATAAAGAAGGCTGATTGCCGAAGAATCAATGCTTTTGAATTATGGTGCTGGAGGAGACTCTTGCGATTCCCATGGACTGCAAGAAGATCAAACCTCTCCATTCTGAAGGAAATCAGCCCTGAGTGCTCACTGGAAGGACAGATCCTAAAGCTGAGGCTCCAATACTTTGGCCACTTCATGAGAAGAGAAGACTCCCTGGAAAAGACCCTGATGTTGGGAAAGATGGAGGGCACAAGAAGAAGGGGACGACAGAGGACGAGATGGTTGGACAGTGTTCTTGAAGCTACCAGCATGAGTTTGACCAAACTGCAGGAGGCAGTGGAAGACAGGAGTGCCTGGAGTGCTCTGGTCCATGGGGTCATGAAGAATTGGACACAACTAAATGGCTAAACAACAACAGGACAGCATCATGTCCCCTTCAGGACAGAGCAGTCATTGGTTGATTGCAAGAGGGCAATCATGGCCACTTGCAAATATGCTTCAAGTCTTGCTTTTGAATTAACGTTGGTATCTGGCATTTTGGGTGGGCTTTAGCAAAATCATCCAAACTTAATTCAGCATTTGGCAGGAGTGCACAAAGGTTTACAGGAGCCTAGCTCCCCACAAACCTACCGGACCTTGGCTTTACAATGCTCTTATGGATAATACATTAAACGGGAATGGGAATAAAAATATGTCGATGTTTTTCAAATGCTGAGAGAGCCTTTCGAATACCAAGGAACCACTTCATGCCTGCCACAGAATTTCAGAGATTTCTGCAGCGCTCAGTTCTTGCAAAGCACTATCTAGGCCTGCTGAGCCTCACCATGTTTCAAGGAAGCGTGTCAGTCATTATTGATCTAGCTGAAGAATTTGGTGGTTTCACAGAGTACTGTTCAAAAATGATTGGCACATACAATTTTTCAAGCACGAATGTTTTCTTGCTCATCAAATATTGACTACAAATCCCCATAATTCAGCCAAATTTATTTAATGAATATGTGTTTCAAAACAAATATATAAAGGCACACGCTGTAATTCTTTTAAACCACACTTTGCAGAATTAAGGCACCTTGATGAAATGTTGTTACTCCCTTCACAAAGATTCTTGCATAGTTGACATACAAGTATGGGAGAAGAAGCAAATGAACTAGTTATAAAAACGACAATTTACAAACAACGCCCACATCAATAATGGAAATTGGTAGGGCTTCCTTTATGCAAAGGCTTCTGGACCAAGTACCAGTTGATATATATCTTCCTGAACCAGAATGATTTGTTGCATGCATTTCATTGATTGTTTTAGAATTCAACAATTCAGAGCAGGCTTTTTAAAGGCTAAAGTTCCACAAACCTTACAATTGTCTCCTGTACTTATATGCTATAGTGGAGATATATTTCTTTTGATTGTTAGATTCAAGTGGGTTACTTAGTACAATGGCTCATGAATAAGACCTGTTGAATTCACCAGGGCTCACTATTTCCACAGGAATACACATTCCATAAAGCAGAGGACTTCAGCAAGAGAGTCAAATTCACAAATCAGACAAGCCAAAGTTTTTAAATATAAATTGTTTTAGTCCCACTGAAGTCAATAGCATATCTTTTTCCAAATTCAAAGCTATCAAATCATCATACCACTAGTCAATCTTGCTGCTTCTCAGGTTTAGTTTCAACCAGAGGGAAGTGGCGTCAACTATAAGCACGCCTAAAAGCTAATTCGGTTAACATCCCTGGAATGAAGGGCCACTTCATACTCTGTACTCAGCTACAGAAAGTACAAAATGTAAATGAATGTTGCATCACTGGGGATATGGGGAACGTACATATAAACAACTGTTTTCTCCAGTAAAATACATACAAGGCTGCAATGCTAACCCCACTTGCTTATGAATAAGCTCCATTGAATTCTGTAAGTCAGGAAAGGCTCTGCCCCCCATTTCTATACATTTGAACCAAAAATAAGTGCTTTTTTCAAATTCAGTCTGCCCTTATCAACGAAAGGAAGGTGCATGTATTTTATACTTTGGCATCAGTATGTGAGTACACTATTTAAAACAAAAGAGCACCTCTTGCTTCTAATCAAATTAGCCTGACTCATAAACAGATTTAGCAATCTGGTTTCGGGCTGGTTCCTATATGTACAAAAAATGATAGTACAAAAGAATATACAAAAGGTAGAACCCACATTCAACATCCCCACATGTACACAGTTGAAAATATGGGGAGTTTAAATTCATACAATGTCCGCCACCTTTTGCACCTCGAACACTGGTGTTTAAGTATGTAGTATCTACTGCTTCATTCAAGCATCTCTGAATGGAAGCTAATGTGTTTACTGTAAGTTTATTTTCATTGGAGACCTTCGATAGCCAGTACAGTAATCGATCCAAGAACATTCCTGAACGCTCGCGTTTTGAGAGAGTTATCTTTGGAGAGTGCAGGAGAGAGAATCTATCAGCTTCGCTAGCAAATGTTTTACGTAGTGATGAAAACGAAGATCCTATGTCATTGCTTAAAGTTTATTATGATTTCTAAGTTAACGTCTGTGTCATAATAGTATTTAATAACATAAATCACATGGTTTTGCTGATCTAAAGGTGATACATTTACATAGCTTACACTCTTGGATTTTCTCACTTTAAAGCTTATTTACTTGCAGGTGGAATGCATTTAAATTATAGAGTTCGGATTCATAGAAAAGGGGTACATTTTGAGTTGATCCCTGCTCTTTAGGATCGTACCAGCTAATGCATCTTTTAGGGAGTGCTTTCCTCCCATATGCAATCCCATCTGCTTTTATGGGGTAGAGGATGCTATGCCCAATTGTTAACGGGAACAAGTGATTTGGTTAATGTTTTCCCTTATGACTTTTTTTGTTGTTGCTTTTCTTCAGAGCTTCAGTTCTCTTTCTGTACAGTCTGCTTTTTTGCAGGTCTGACGAGCCTTGTTCTTCTCCGTGGTGAGCCTGTGGACCAAAAAAGAGAACAGATGTTATTAAGGTAAACTAATGCCCCCTTCCACTGGCCCCATCACCTCCTGGCAAATAGAAGGGGAAGAAATGGAGGCAGTGAGAGATTTTACTTTCTTGGGCTCCACGATCACTGCAGATGGTGACAGCAGCTACAAAATTAAAAGACGCCTGCTTCTTGGGGAAAAAAGCAATGACTAACCTAGACAGCATCTTAAAAAGCAGAGACATCACCTTGCCAACAAAGGTCCGTATAGTAAAAGCTATGGTTTTCCCAATAGTGATGTATGGAAGTGAGAGCTGGACCATAAAGAAGGCTGATCGCCGCAGAATTGATGCTTTTGAATTATGGTGCTGGAGGAGACTCTTGAGAGTCCCATGGACTGCAAGAAGATCAAACCTCTCCATTCTGAAGGAAATCAGCCCTGAGTGCTCACTGGAAGGACAGATCCTAAAGCTGAGGCTCCAATACTTTGGCCACCTCACGAGAAGATAAGACTCCCTGGAAAAGACCCTGATGTTGGGAAAGATGGAGGGCACAAGGAGAAGGGGACAACAGAGGATGAGATGGTTGGACAGTGTTCTTGAAGCTACCAGCATGAGTTTGACCAAACTGCGGGAGGCAGTGGAAGACAGGAGTGCCTGGCGTGCTCTGGTCAATGGGGTCACGAAGAGTCAGACACGACTAAACAACGAAACAACAACAACAACAACAACAACATGCCCCCTTCCTATATGTTGTTGTTGTTGTTGCTGCTGCTGCTGCTAATTTTTAAAATTTGCATACAGCCCTTCATCTGAAGATCCCAAGGGGGTTCACAACAGAAAAATACAAAAGGAGAACACAAAATATACAATAAAACAAATGCAAAAACAAACCATCGCAAACTACCCCAAAGACACAATTGATTGCACACAATATAAATGCCTAAATAATTAAGAAATAAATACGACAGTGTTATGTTCCTCCTCATACCTTGTGTTCTTCTGGATGTTTGTACTTTTCTAACAGGTGCTTCTAAAAAGAAGAAACAGAAAACAGTGTTGCAGTCTTGCATTGTTTATTGTAGAGGTTTGAAACAGCGCAGTAGGTATCTTCCGAAATGTCAAAAATTTAAAGCTGACGAATTCTTTTTCAGTTTAAGACACTGGATGAATAATAAAAGCTTTTTACTATACAATATATTTCACATGCTCTATAGATCACTTGCTGTTCTGATGGCAGATATGATTCAGTGATCAGAGTACTCTCCAAAACACGTTATCATCTGCACACAGAAAAAAACAGCATGTCAGGCAGAAGAGCTCTAGCCTAGTTTTGTCCCTGATATGCGACATTTCTAGGTATAGGGTTGCCCTCCCTCCACCAAGGAACACTCAGTGATTTTCAGCCTCTCCTTTAATTTAAACGTAGTACCACCCAAACATAGACTTACCACCTCAGTGAGATGTAGGCCACTGTGTGCAATTATAGATACAGACTGAGATCCAAAAAAACTACTTTAAGCATGGTGAAGCACTCCAACATGTCCAGGTGGATTTTTCAATTTTCAAAAAAATGAAAACAAAATAGGTCTCTGCCTCCTGGCACGAGGGGCTGCGGCTTCAGAAATACACACACACACACACACACACACACACACACACACCACACTATAGTACATGGCACTAGTTGACCAGAGCTTTGGGTTCTCTATCCACAGTCCTAGAAAGCTGAGATACGGAGCTATGAGGCAAACAATGTTAAATACCTGTAAATCAGTCCGAATGGAAGAGACCATAATTTGGAAGAAGAAAATAAGATACAATGAAGTGGAAGCCAGTGCTTTTAAGTTACTGCAGGCAGGAGGATGAGTACATGCAGTTTCACACTGTAGCATCCAAGTATCGTAGGGGCAGAATGCTACAGTTTAACAGGCTGATATTAGAAATAAAAATTTATCAATGGTGATGCTGTCAAAAATACAAACTGCCCACTCGTAATGCTGAGCTTTCTCCCCCCCCCCTTCACAGTACAGTGGTGCCTCGCAAGACGAAATTAATTCGTTCCGCAAGTTTTTTCTTCTTGCGAGTTTTTCGTCTTGCGATGCACGGTTTCCCATAGGAATGCATTGAAAATCAATTAATGCGTTCCTATGGAAACCGCCTTCAGACCAGGTCCGGGGACAGTCTGTCCCCCGACCTCTTCTGAAGGCTGGGGGGGGGACAAGGGCTTTTCTTCCCACCCCCAGCATTTTAAAAAACCCCGGGACAGCGGAGGACTTCTCCGCTGTCCGGGGCGATCTTAAAATGCTGGCGGGCGGCATTTTAAAATCGCCCGGGACAGCGGAGGACTTCTCCGCTGTCCGGGGCGATGTAAAAGCCCCTGGGAAGGCAGGCAGGGGGGGACAAAGACTTTTGCCCCCCGCCAGCCTTCAGAAGAGGTCCTGGACCTCTTCTGAAGGCGGGCGGGGTTGCGAAAGTCTTTGCTCCCCATCGCCTGCCTTCCAAAGCCGTCCGGGACAGTGGAGAAACGTGCTGCCTTTCTCCGCTCTCCCGGGAAGGCAGGCAGAGGGGAGCAAAGACTTCCCCCCCCGCCTTCAGAAGAGGTCCTGGACCTCTTCTGAAGGTGGGCGGGGGGCGAAAGTCTTTGCCCCCCCCCCGCCTGCCTTCCAAAGCCGTCCGGGACAGCGGAGAAACGTGCTGCCTTTCTCCGCTCTCCCGGGAAGGCAGGCAGGGGGGACAAAGACTTTCGCCCCCCGCCCGCCTTCAGAAGAGGTCCTGGACCTCTTCTGAAGGCGGGCGGGGGGCGAAAGTCTTTGCTCCCCCCCGCCTGCCTTCAAAAGCCGTCCGCGATAGCGGGAAGCGCTTCCCTGCTATCCCGGACTGCTTTTAAAATGCTGGCGGTGGGGAGCAAAGCCTTTCGGCCCCCGCCGGCCTTCCTGGACGTCTTCTGAAGGCCGGAGGGGGGGGGAAAGGCTTTGCTCCCCACCACCAGCATTTAAAAGAGGTCCCCGGAGATTTCCCTATGGGCTTTCGTCTTGCGAAGCAAGCCCATAGGGAAATTCGTCTTGCGAAGCGCCTCCAAAACAGAAAACCCTTTCGTCTTGCGGGTTTTCCATCTTGCGAGGCATTCGTCTTGCGAGGTACCACTGTACTGTGAAAGTTCCCACATTCCCCCCACATCCTTTCTGGGTACCAGCTCCAATGTTTCTAGTTGGCTTAGGCTTGTGAAACACTTGCATATTTTTGAACAGGCATTCTGCATAAGTTTCAAATAAGACCTGGTTCAAAAAAATTTTTTAGCAATTAATATTCTGCTTAATCATGCAATGTGTCTTGAACAAATCATTGGCATCAGCAAGCACAACTTAATATACATAGTAAAGTAGATGACAGGTATATTGTAGTCTTGTTGGAAGATTAAAAGGAAAGGAACTATGAGAAATGCTTAACATCCCTTTATGGAGGTTAGAATAATTGAAACAGATTTTTGTTTGTTTGTTAATGACTAATAAATTATTCAAGTAAGTTGTAAATATACAGAACACTGCAACTTTAAACTGGTGAACAAAACAAAGTCATTTCATGCCAATAGGCTACGTAAGCAACTGCGTTCAAAAGTATAGGGTGGAAATAAACAATTCTGTATTCTCTAGGTCTGGTCCTGATTTCCATGCAAGTAATTCACTCACAACAAGTGTTTGGATAAGAGGGCGGTTCCATATTACTGCATAACTAACCTTCCAGATGAATTTTCTTTATTTCTGTCTCGATAATCTGTGGCTCTGCCTCAATTACTTTAGTAACTTTGGTGTACTCAGATCCAGCTACAACAGGCATTAAAAACAATTGCCAGTTAAGAGTGGGTAGGTTTTTTAAAAACAGGAAAGTGGTCCATATTTGAAATGTTACATCTGAAGAGGCTGTGGATGGGTACAACATGAGCAAATTCCGAAATACTTTCTTAGAAGTGACAAATCCTCTGTTCTGTGGCTGGTAGCCAAGAATTGCCTCAACAAATGTGCAACGAGCATGCACTGTTGTTAGTTTACATTGCAATAATCTTAACAGTGCAGTTCACAACTTGCAAAGGGCTTGTTGTGTTACCGTAGGCAATGGAATAATTTTTGTTCCAGTTTCAACTGGGGAAAGACAGCTCCAGAATGTCTGTGGAGCCATCGCCATCATGATCGCAGCGTGCAAATCATGTGTTTGTTTATATCTGTGTATGGGGGTGGGGTGGGTGGGGGTCTAGGCAAGTCTCAAAGAATTATACGGGTCTCTCATGGCAGTGAAAGGAAAAGAAGGGCTGGAATAAATGAAGCAAAGTAAGAAAAATAAAAAATAAAGACAAAGACAAATAAACGAGTCAAGGGTTCTGTTTCTAGTAGCCACTTCACAATTGCAAGAAGAACGGGAAAAAAGAATTCAGTGGATCACTTTATGATATTTCAGGTTTTATGGCAGAGATTCTAGCTACTTCCGTGTGGTCTGTGGCTCACTACTTGACCATCCGACCCAGGACCCTATTCTGACTATCAGAAGCTTCCCAGGTCCCAGGCAGGGACCATTTCTCAGCCCTGTTACTGGAGATGATTTTAAATTGAGATTCTGTGGAATGTGTCGGAGATCTTCAGTGTCCATCGCATGCCCTCTCCCACTGAGCTAATTGTACTCATGATTTATCACTTGGAATATTTTTGGGGGGAAATGGCAAAGAATTGAGATTAGAAACAATGGATTGCACTGTTGTTGTTGTTTTTTAAAAAAACTACAGCATAAGTTTGAATAAGCCATATCAACTCCATGAAAACTGGATTAGGCAATTCTTACGTTACAGTTAGAAGGCTACTGCCTTCAATTGCCTGCCTGCTGTTAGATCCACATCCTGCAACCTACAGCTACTTATCCTTTAGAATTTTTTTTTAAAGGGAGATTCCAGTCTTCCAGATGCTACTCTTCTCAAATGCACAATTGTGAAACCACTATTGGAGTCACCTTTTGGTTTGTGGAATGCCATAAAAATGGATGCTTTTCAGCATTTCTTTTCTCAACAGTTAGGTCCCTTAGATAAAATAAATATGTTATCACCTGTTCTTATAGTTTTATTAAACTAAAGCTAGAACCCTAATCCCACTTCCCTGAGAGTGAAGCCCACTGAATTCAATGGGACATTCACAGCTGGATTTTTGTGCTGTAAGATGGCATTTGCTAAATACTTTCTGAGTTCTTTAGGCAATTTTTATGCAAGAAAGGCTTTCCTGGTTAACTTCATTATATAAGGATTTCAAGCTGTAAACCAATGTAGAGCCAGCTGGACTGTAATTCTGTGAGATAATCATAGCAGAAGCTGATGTGGTCTCACTTTAACTTGAGCAAGAATAAAAATATATAGTTTGGATTTAGCGGTCAGGGTTAATGTTAACTTTGTCCAGATACTTGAATTCTTTTTTCCCTTCACTTCTTAAATATCCCACAACAAGCAAAACCATTCAATTGAGGTATACAGATTAATAACATAAGCATTCGATTTTTAAAAAATTGCCCGTCAGTTTCTTCTGGTTATTTCTTGGTGATCAGTAGATTATTAAGGAGAATAGAGAGGATCAGAATGTCATTTCTGGCAATACAGTGCACCCGACTAATACTGTATGGCAGTTCATTATGCTCAGATGCTATTGGCTGGCTGGCAACCATATGGTGGCGAAATCCTCATCCTACAAATGGGCACGCCAAGGATTGGGCACAAAACAGCATGCTGTGAGTTGATCATCCATTGAAAGGTGTTACTTGTATCTCTCAGACACATGGGATTGTCACAGCACCAAACTGGTTGCCTCTGTAGCGTAGTACACATGTTTTTAGGATGCTACTTCTAGGAATCACTGCCCAATTCTACTGCAGTCATTCCTCATTTGAACCAACCATATAGCCATTTTGCATGACATTTATACGCCATATCTGGTAATAGTACCTTCTACTTCCACAGTTGCACTGAGAACGGCTTTGTTGGCTAGCATTAAGTTGGCCAGTGGCGCCAGGTCAAGATAGCGCTGCACATTATTGCAATAGGTGTTCAGACTGCGAATTCTGCACCTTTTTATTATTAACTGAAATGAGTTTGCATCAACATGCTCATCAGTACAAAGATGAGTGCACTGTACTCTTGAAGATAATTACAAAGCTTTAATGCACAGAACCAAAAGTCATTTCAAAAGAAGGATGCCGTACATGCCTTTGACAGTTAAATAGTGAGCAATGAATATTCATTTTTAAATGAGCAATGCAAAAAGATTTGGACTTTTCTCACGTGTTGCACTTACTTTTGGAAGAATATCTTAAAATTCAAAAGTGATCACAGAATATTTATAATGCAAATAAATCTTCATTGCTCATTTGGAACTTTTTAAAGACTGAACAGATTCACACAAATAAAGCTTTATTGTACTCCAACATGCGTGGAGGTAAACGGATTGCTCAAAGTTCATCATTTCATGCATTGGGTTTGGTTTTTCTTCCATAAATTTGGCTTAATTGAATCAGTCTTGAAAAAGTTTAAAAGATCAGTTTGTCAGCTCTTGGCACTCATTACGATGAGGTTAGTTGTCTCACACTCACTAACCTCCCTTGAGGAGTCTTTTGATTTCTTCATCTTCAAGTAAATGACCGTCACCTTCAATGAATTTGGTCACCTTGGTCACCTCTGACAGAATACATGTTTATGGCATGATGCGGAACATTGAGAAATTGGTGGTTGCAGCACATTTAACGAGCTCACTTTATAATTACACAATTATCTATTGCAGTGAAAAGCCTCACGCCAAACATCTGGTTGTTTTCATTAAAAGAAATAAATGGTTGCAGTGTGTTCCTGGTCTATAATATGCAGCATACTGGCTGTTTCACTTGAACAAGAATTAAAATATCAATGTAGTACATATTGAATTCAAGACAGATTACAGCTAAGATATGCCTTCCATTGAAACCAGATAGTAGACTAGAAAGTCAATTTTGTATACTGCCAATTCCAGATGTATTTTGCTAATTTCTAAATGCTTCAGAAATTTGCAAACGAATGCTGAAAATCTTGTTTAGGTGACTGCCAACATTAAATGGATGTGTATCTGAGTTTTCAGACATTCACAAAATTCATTTCTTTAGACATTTGAAATCCTATTAATTTTGTGCATATCATTCCCATGATCAAATGTTCATATCTAGTCATTTCCAGACTCCGCCTTGTATAAGCGCTATTCATGTTACGGAGCTGCTAAAATGGGCATTAATTATCCTTAGAAAATAAATCCTTGAGAGTGCGAGATCACAGTCCAAACTTCCCCTTTGACAAAGAATACTAACCTTCTTCCAGCAATTTCTTAAGAGTCTCCTCAGTATCTGCCCCACCTCCTGTAGTGATTCGAGTGTATTGCAGTTCAGGTCCTGAAGTGAAAAAGATCCAGTTAGGTGCATGCGAGGTGGGGGGCGGGGAAACCCTCCCAAATTTCCGTTGTTGTGTTGTAGGTAACCATATCTTCCTGTTCAAAGTAATGATGAAATAAGGTCTCAGTAGAAGCTTAGGTGCATTCAGCGTAACTTACAGGAGGGTGGCATGTTTGGTGGACGGTTTGACAGACACATAGCTTACAACAAAGAGCAGGGTGGCTTTTGAAAGTGCAGGGAAATTTGTTGCAAGAAGTGCTACAATTATCTGACCAATACACACAACCACATTCACACAGCTTTCCTGAATTTGGTGATGTGATTTGAGAGTGCCATGCAGAGGGAGCTTGGGGGCAAGGTGCTGTCACTATGCCGAAGAGACTCAGCTCTATTTTTCAATAACATTTGGATCAGGAGAAGCTGTGCAGGCCCTGAACTGATGCCTGGATGCAATGGTAGGATGGATGAGGCCAGGGCCGGATTTAGGTTTGATGAGGCCCTAAGCTACTGAAGGTAATGGGGCCTTTTATATGTCCAGCTGTCCTTTGCAAACAACAAATTGTCGCTGTTTTTTGTGTTGAATATATGCCATATGGTAATTTGTGGACCTAATAGGTATCTAAAGCCATTTGCACATAACAAAATATGTATTTTATCAAAGTAATGGTTGAAGTTATCTTATATTTTGGAAATGTACATCCAGTTTTTTTCCCTTTGGGGGGCCCCCAAGAGAGTGGGGCCCTAAGCTATAGCTTGTTTAGCTTATAATGGGCAGGTACAAATAATAAATTACAATTATAGGTAAATCTGGCACTGGATAAGGCGGCTGCCGCCAGGGGTAAGGTTCTGTCCGCATAGTACATCTCTGCTCAGAGAACTGCACTGATTTGTTCAAAGTATTACTATCAGTGCTTTCTTTCTGGTGGTACGCAGTGCAGCGACCTTTTGGGAGGGAAGGAGGCAGAGGGGCTCTCGGATCCTGTCAGAGGATCGCACCTCCTTCCCCCAACCCGGGAAGTGTTTGCCTAGCTTAGGGAAGGAGGCAGGATGCTCTGAAAGTCCTGGAGTCCTCCTGCCTCCTTCCCAAAGCAGGGCAGGGGAGGCCTCTTCACCGGGGCAGCAGCGCCCTGGTAGTTGGGCAGGTGGGCGAGGGAGCATCAAGCAGCTAACCCACCCTTGCCACCCAGCCTTGGCATTAGGCCATGCCCCCCACATGCTGGACACTCCCCCTGCTTGTTGGTGAGCGCCAGCACTTTTTCCTGGGAAAAAAGCACTGGTCTGTATTCATATATAAAGTCCTTAACAGCATGGGGCCAATTTACTTGCAAGATAGCGTTACCCTATACATGCTCATTGGATCTCTTTGTTCTGCAGAAATGGCACTGTTAGAGGTGCCGCATAATGCTTGTTCTGCAAATAGTACGAAATCAAGCTTTTAGTGAAGTGCTGCCTACACTTCAGACCTCCTTGAAGGTTGGTATTAGCCAAGCATTGTCACTGAACACTCTCTGATACCTACTTTAAACATTTTTGTTTAGGCAAGCCACTCCTGACATATCTAAGTTGGATGTGCTTGCATCTGTTTTTAGTTTATTGTTGTTTTTAATTAGTTTTGGAATGTTTTTCAATATCAGTTTTCAACTATCTTTTTTTTAAAAAAAACTGTATTTTTTTTAAAAAAATTAAGCTACTTTAAGGTTTTATTACAATCAAGTGGTATATAATTTTGTTTATACAAACAAACAAACAGCTATGCAGCAAACAGATAACAAATAAGAGGAACATGAGATGGCAATGATAGAAGATGGCAATGAACGTTAAGGTGGGAATGGAATTCCTTGATTGAGGGTTATTTCTTCCTCCTCCTAAGGTATTTTCTCAAGAACTGAGATTATATGGCCATTCTATGAAAAGGTTTGTTCTCCTTCTGGTAACTATCTCAAATGGCCCAGAATCAGAAGTGGACTCCATCAGGAAACCTTTAAAACTGTGCATATTCTTTTCGTTATAAAGCTTTTGTTTTCAAAACTGGGTGTATTTTTGACGCATGTTTTTTTTTTACCTTGAATGATTCTTTCTTCGGTCACTTCTTTTTCAGTCACTTCCACAGGGTAACCATCAATTATTTTCGTGTATTTTTTAATTTTAGGCTCTATAAAGATGTTTTAAAAAGTTAGAGACGGTCAATTCACTGGATTATTTCGATGTTTCCCCATTGTCTCCGTTATGCAGCCATTGGGGCAAGAGGGTCAATGTTAGAAATGGTTAGATTCAAAGTTCTCACTCAGGGCCTTGTAGAAGAGTGCAAAGAAAGTCATTTACATTCCCAAGCATGCCCATGTCAAATATTCACCATCTCAAGCTATGAACATAATGTATTATTTAAAAATAAATAAATATTTAGTTGAGCCTTTGGGTAGACTGGCAGGTAGTTTTCATTTTTTTGTTCACAAAAAACATCAAGTTTCTTGAGGCTCGGTCATGATTCTTAGAAACATGCTACTTATGTTAGAATACGAAGGAATCAAAAGAGTTTTTCCACATTCCATCTCATGGGTACAATTCAGAGGGCAGGTGTGAAAAAATAGAGAAAGCAAAAATTCAGTGCACAAAATGAAAAAAAGAGAGAAAACATTCCAAGAAGAAGGGAAAGCGAGGCAAAGGGTTTAATAATAAAACCGTATAGTTGCAATACATCATTATAACACATGCTAAGAACAAATCCAGTAGTTTAAGAGAACTGGGAACTGCCTCTTCCAAACCATTCTGGTTAGTAATGTGCAGTCCATGAGACATATTCACCTCCATGAATAACTTTAGTGACTGTCTCGCCTTCCCTGACCAGCTTAAATTCTGGGTCCCCTTCAATCACTTTGGTGAGCCTTGTAATAGTGGGCCCTGAAAAGCATTATTTCAAAATGGGAAGGTGCATTATAAATATGACGTACAAAGCGAACAATGCTTAATGAAAATGCCTCGGACAAAATTAACTCCTACTCATTTGTGTCAGAGCCAATCCTAAAGCTATTGGGACTAGGATATAATTCTTCAGAGTGATGCGCCATATCTCGAATGGACTCTTATATCTGGGGGGATGCAGGGGTAGGCATACCCTTGAACATTTTGGGAATTTAAGTTTGGCCTCAATGAGGGGCAGTATTTCAATATGAGTAGGAAAATGAGAGTACTCCTAAACATTTTTAAGGGGAAAAAACACTGCTTATATCACTTTCACAGTCATGGCTTCCCCCAAAGAATACTGGGAACTCTAGTTTGTTAAGGGTGCTGAGGGTTGTTGGGAGACTCCTGTTCTGCTCACAGAGTTACAATTTCCCTCTTTCCAGGGAACTCTGTGAGAAGTCTCCTAATAACTCTCAATACCCTCAACAGTTTCTACAGTTAACAGCCTACACCTTTAACGGTCTAGATTTCTTTAGGGGAAGCCATGACTGGTACATATGAGGCCACTGTTGTAGACTGGGTTGGGATTCCAGAGCATGAATATGCAAAGGTAAAAAAGGTAAAGGACCCCTGGACAGTTAAGTCCAGTCAAAGGCGACTATGGGGTTGCGGCACTCATCTCGCTTTCAGGCCGCGGGAGCCAGTGTTTGTCCACAGACAGCTTTCCGGGTCATGTGGTCATCATGACTAAACTGCTTCTGGCACAACGGGACACCGTGACAGAAGCCAGAGCACACAGAAACGCCGTTTACCTTCCCACCACAGCAGTACCTATTTATCTACTTGCACTGGCGTGCTTTCAAACTGCTAGGTTGGCAGGAGCTGGGACAGAGCAATGCATTCAAACTGCCGACCTTCTGATCGGCAAGCCCAAGAGGCTCAGTGGTTTAGACCACAGCGCCACCCGCGTCCCGAAATATGTAGAGTGTTTGATACTGATGTGAATTGATATACATTAAATGCAACTGTGTAATCCAATGTGTCATGGATTAAGTAGGCCTGCAAAAATAGGAATATGTGGAACATGGGAGATATCTGTTCGTAATAGCTGTGCAGGCTGGTTCAAGGTTTTGGCATTTCTGATTCCCATCTGCTGCTTTTGTGCCTCTGCTGTTTTGTGGCTATAATATTTTGGCTGCAAATTCAACAGAAGCACATTGGCCACTTGATGATGTCATAGAATCATAGAGCGTACAGCTGGAAGGGACCACAAAGGTCATCTAGTCCAACCCTCTGCACTTCAGGAATCTTTGCCCACTGTGGAGCTTGAACCCACAACCCTGAGGTTTAGAGTCTTGTGCTTTCTTGACTGAGCCATCCCAGAAGTATTACATTAAAAGTGGCAGCAGCCATACATTAAAAGGAAGTAGGGAAGGAAGCATTTCCCTCTTCGAGGTCAAATGAAGTACAGAATCTGGAAACTTTGCTTGGTCCTTGGCTCCCTGGCTGTGTGATTTTTCTGCCCTAAAAATATTTTTTGGGGTAGGGGGGAAGCTTGATGCTTTGCTTCATAGCTGGATATTATGGAAAGTCTATCATTTATCCTCTTTCATGATACATTACCTTCAATCTCTTTTCGAACTGTGGTGCCGCCAACTACTTTTATTTCTGTGATAATGATAAGAAATATTTCAAGAGAATCAGGTGGCTGCAGTTTTTAAAACGCTTTTATGTTGTACTAGACATCGTAATCAAAACATAAGAAAACATATGACCAGCTCCGATAAAAAGCTAAGGGCATAATCTAATCCCATTTAAGTACCAGGACCTGTTGAGTTAAACACATGCTCAACTTTTCCAGTGAAGTCAGTGGTGCTTAAAAGTGCCTAACTATGCTTGAGTTGTATCCACCACTGGCTTATTTGCTTATTCATGCTGGTTGTAAAATCTCTTCTGTGTTTCCATGCATTGTGTCTAAAATACATGTTGAAATACAGAGCCAGAGCAGAACAACCAGTATTGTCCTGTTATAACCGCAGCCTTTCCTTTCGGCTGTCAGAAACAAAACAGAAGTAAAGTTGAGGGAAAACATGGCACCCCAGAAACATCACCAGAACCTGCTTACACAGTGTGTTCACAGCCATGTAGCATTTCGTATTGGATTTACTTTCCCTCTTCAGGTTGCCAGTTGGATGAGGAGAACATCATGCACACAACACAAATTAAATGGGGAGGCGAACAGCAGCACGTACACATTTCGGCACTGGTGTGGACAAGCCCTTTCCTTTTGAATGAATGATTGGAATATGGCTTCCTGAAACATTTCCCGACCCAAGTATCTTCTAGTCTCTCCACACATTTGGGAGGCCCTGTGAAGAATGCTTCTGTGTTCTTTTGTGGCTGCCAATGTTGCAATTGTTGGCATATAAAGAAAAGCTGGAATTGGCTTGCAAAGAGGACTGTTCTTGAGTCATCGGAGGTGGGATTGTGAGCAACGTTGAGAAGCCTGCCCAACACAAATCATACCCTGGGGCGAAGCCAGCGGTAGGATGACGAGTCTGGCAGCCAATGACAAGTTGGCTGCATAGAGGGCGTGATTAGCACTCACTATTTTCTCTGCTTATTTAATCTCCACTCGGGGAGCTGCTTTTCTAACCTATAAGCCTGGCATTACTGAACGTTAGTCATTGCCTTTGGCATAACTCAATGTGAGTCACTGCTCTTGGCTTCCTTTTAGAATCCTGGGATCTGCATTTAAGGCTTGTAACAATCATAGATCTTTGAGGGGTCTCCTAACAGTTCTCAGCCCCCATAACTAGCTACAGTTTCCAGCATTCTTGGAGAAAAGCCATGGCTGTTAAAGTGGTATCAGAATGCTTTAAATACATGGCATGGATGCGACCGTGTGATGAAGCAGACTTACTCTTTCAAGCCACAAATACAATCATTACAGAACTTAAAGGAGAACGATAATAAAGAACTTGCATTTTCGGTTAAGTTATACCTCTATATGACCCAGTCTGTGCTTGCGGCAACGTATTATTAAGCCCACTCTATATTCCCCTTTTAGAACACAAAATGAGCATGGACTTGGTTGCCTAAGTAACCCTGATCTTATTAAGTTTTCCCTTCATTTTTTCATCGCCAGTCTGTAAAGTCACACATTGAATTCAAGGTTAGAGCATTTAAAACATTTTTTCCCCAGTGTTCTTCTAAGGTAAAAATTGGAAGTGGATTTGTTGAGAATTGTGGCTTGAGAAGTCCAATCCATTGTCATAATCATTTGTTATTTGTACTGACAAATTTTAAAAACCCACGCAATCCACTTGCAAAAGTAGCAGGAAGTTCTCCAATAGATACCATCAGGTAAAGGGAGTGTAGCGGTTGTTGTTGGGAAAGATGGAGGGCACAAGAAGAATGGGACGACAGAGGACGAGATGGTTGGACAGTGTTCTCGAAGCTACAAACATGAGTCTGACCAAACTGCGGGAGACAGTGGAAGACAGGAGTGCCTGGCATGCTCTGGTCCATGGGGTCACGAAGAGCCGGACACGACTAAACGACTAAACAACAACAAGCAGTTGTTGCCTCCACCTCAAAATCAAAACAGATTGTTTTCAAATGGGCAGTGGATGTTCTTCTAAATTAATCTGTTTTAATTGGCCTCTTTCTGATTTGGATAGGCAAAGGCCCACCCAGCACTAATTTTTTCAATAGATTAAATTTTGGTGGCATCTCTCGCTTTTACCTCACAATTTCAACACATTGTGGGCTTTTTTCCTTTCAACAAACTCAAAGTTTATGAGTTTTATTTGGCTATATCTGCTATTATTCATATTACTCCTTCCAACCAACCACTTTTACCTTTTCGGATGCTGGGCTCAAAGCTGCTCTCAATTACTTTAGTCCCGGGGTCAACAACTTTAATAATTCGGGTGGCTGAAAGTAAAAGAAAGCAAAAACTGGTGGATTTAGAAATGGCTACCCTGTCCTTTTTAATGGTATTGGGGAACTTACTGGGATTGAATGAGTTTTATGTGAGATTGCCAAAACAGGAATGTGATGCCCTCAAGAGATGCAGACTGTGCATGCTTTTTGTTCCAGAGAACAAAAAAGAATCTTCTTCAGAGTTAAACTAAACATGTGGGGAGGGGAGGGGGACAAGCATGCTATTTCTTCTCCCTGCCACTGTTCTGATCACCCTCCACACATTAGAGGGAGAATTTCTGAAGCAGGGAGCTTCCTGTACTTGTGGAAGTTCCCCGTGAACAAACTCTGTGAAGAAGAATCTGTGAAGAGAGTTCCTGTCACATATACAATTCTACTCCCGTTAGCAAGACAACTGATGTGGTATCAGTAAACCTGTGGCCACCAAAGTCCTTTTTTTAATTTTAAAAAAGTGATAGCTCAGTTGTTAGAGCATGAGACTCTTGATCTCTGGGTCGTGGGTTCGAGCGCCACATTGGGCAAAAGTTTTCTGCA